>NC_030817.1:70488049-70705549 GCF_001704415.2 Capra hircus | reverse complement strand
CTGTTAATTGTATGGCTATTTTTAGATCAGACTACTAACTTGTTCATTTAAATGAATAGCTCATTTGCTTGAGGGACCAAAATGTAGGCTTTCTTGAAAACCTAGGGAATTTTGAGACCTCTGTAAAAATATCCTAACCTTGTAGGATATCTTTATGGTATTTGTCTTTCCGTAAATTGAGACTGACCTATACCTTGCCTTCGTTGCTTATTAGGTTGTCTGACACACATAATTTTGACCTTTTTTTTTTTTTTTGGTGATTAATATAGTATAAGAAAGACTTCTGTGTTGGATAATGGGCAGAAATTGAATAGCTGTGTTTTCCTTGAAAGTTGTTGAGATTTTTCTCAAGAGAATTAAACGAAAGTTATTTCTGAATAGAAGCCCTGTCTCTGGCTGTAATTAGTCACATGGGCTTGGTTCCCAGGAAATGTTTCTTTCAACCTACCGAAAATGCATGAATTTTCATATTGTCTGACTTAACTTGTAATTCCATCTCTGCTTCCCCATTGACCCTTCTCCTAAAATTTAAGAAATTTAAGGTTTAGTTTGTTCTTTTCCCACTAGATTAGGAAGCCTGCCCAAAAGAGTGCAAGTTCATGCCTTCATACTGTCTCCCTTTCCATGAATCCTTCCAATCCTGGGCAACACTTTTAATGATTTAGAATTAACTACTTTCTAATTATGCACTGCAGCAGACACCATGGTGTGATATGGGTCTTTGCCAGCGCTGGAGATATAAATGAACAGACTACCAAAGGAAACTACTGGAAAGGCTTCTTGAAGTCATCAACTTGTAAAGTGGAGACTTACCCCTCTCTCACTGACCACTACCAACTCGATCATACCAGCTGCAGTATCTCTTTTAAGAGCATCCATTTTTTTCTCTTTTATATAACACAAGACCCTTGTGATCTTGCTGGATTTTCTAGCTGCCCCAGAAGATTTTGGTAGGTCTTTGCTGCCATTAACTTTCTCCCCTGACCTTGAGCTGCAGTCTTCTCTTTACCTGTGACTCAGATCTCAATGTTGTCTGACATGCTGGGCCCAGTAAGCTTAGAAAAGAGAGCTCATCTTCATTACATGGCCCTGATTTTCTCTACCTGGAGCACTAAGTGTCTTGAAACTTTAATTGCTAGTATTTGAATTGGAGGGACATCTAGCAGGTAGGAAACAATCAGTTCTTCTAAATATGATGCCTTGATCAGAAACATTTCAGATCACCTTTGACTAACATGGGAATAATGGTGGAGAATAGCCGGGTAACTACAAGCCACAGCTTGTGCGTTTGTATCATGGCTCCACCACTAACTAATAGTGGGACTTTGGGCAAGTTATTTAAATCTGTAATACCTCAGTTTCTTCATATCTAAGATAAGGATAGCCTTCTTGTGAGTACATGCTGAAAATTTGATGAATTAATGCATGTGAAGGGTTTAGATTGGTGCCTGGTACACGGTAAACACTCAGTAAATGGTGGCTGTTATTCCTTTTCAGAAGTGGACACTCTTTCTGGGATAGGATGAGTAACCGCACCTTCCCAAATTTTCAAATGACTTGGTATAAATATTAGACTGGTTTTTTGAAATTTTAGTTTTACCATATCCACATAACACCATATGCACTAATAATAAAGATACCGTATTTACTTGATATTTAAAATGTCACTTACTTAATTATATTTCCAAAGGGAAATTTATAATTCTGTCATAAATGATAAATCAGATTTTCTTGCCATAAATACCTGTTTAAATAACACATAACTGTTTGAACAGTTCTTTTGTTATAGTAAAGTCACTTCTCCTGTGCCAGTGTAAAGCATTCTTGTCTTTGGGAGATAAGACATTAGATGTTGTCAACATTTATCTAAAGACCTATATGTAAACAGCCTCTTAGTCTGCTTTTTCTGAAAACAGTTTTTTGAAACACCTACTCTTGTAACAAGAAAAGGTCAAATTAAGTCAAGTCCATTTGACTACCTAAGAATTACTGTAACAATAGGGAATTGGGTTTTGAGTAGTTCATTAATAATTTGGTCAGCAATTTGTTGAGTAGCCATTTGTGTAGAGCAATTTTGAGGTGATAGCTGAGAAATATTTTTGCTTTCAGGCATCTTACCAAGTATCCTGACACAAGCAGTTCCTTAGTTCTCCATGTGAGCCGTGCATTCTCAAAGATGGTGATATTGCATAACCAGATATCTGGTATATTCGTGACATTAGTATCAACAGCCTCAGATATGCAGAATATATATACCTTCCTAATGGCAGAAAGCAAAGAGGATCTAAAGAGCCTCTTGATGAAGGTGAAAGAGGAGGGTGACAAAGCTGGCTTAAAACTCAACGTTCAAAAAACGAAGATCATGGCATCTGGTCCTCTTGCTTCTTGGCAAATGGATAGGGGGAAAATGGAAACAGTGGCAGAGTTTATTTTCTTGGGCTCCAGAATCATTGTGGATGGTGACTGCAGCCATGAAATTAAAAGACATTTGCTCCTTGGAAGAAAAGCTATGACAAACCTAGACAGTGCATTAAAAAGCAGAAACATAACTTTGCCGACAAAGGTCCGTGTAGTCAAAGCTGTGGTTTTTCCAGTAGTCAAGTATGGATGTGAGAGTTGGACAATAAAGAAGGCTGAGCACCCAAGAATTGATGCTTTCAAATTGTGGTGCTGGAGAAGACTCTTGAGAGTCCCTTGGACAGCAAGGAGATTAAACCAGTCAATCCTAAAGGAAATCAACCCTGAGTATTCATTGGAAGGACTGATGCTGAAGCTCCAATACTTTGGCCACCTGATGTAAGAAGTGGACTCATTGGAGAAGGCCCTGATGCTGGGAAAGACTGAGGGCAAGAGGAGTATAGGGGCAACAGAGAATGAGATGATTGGATGGTATCACCAGATCAATGGACATGAATCTGAGCAAACTCCAAGAGGTAGTGAAGGACAAGGATGCCTGGCATGCTGCAGTCTATGGGGTTACAGAGAGTCGGAAATGACTTAGTAACTGCACAACAACAAAATTTCGTTGGGAAGCAGTTAAGAAAAAAATGTCTAAAAGTGTCCTGAGGGTAGCCATAATGAAACAAACCATAAAGAAATGAAGAAAGATGGAGGTAGACCAAGCACAGGGTCATGCTGAAACCTGAAACCTTATGGCTTCAGAACCAGTATTAAACTTGTAAGTTTAATCTTGTTGTGATCACAGGATGAGCCTAATAGTGCGTATAAAAGCCTTTGGATATATAAAGATAACATTGAGAAAGTATGATACCTTTTTTCTTGTGCTGTACTAAATATTATCTTTTCCTTCACATTTTTTTAAAGATGTCATGGCTTCAAGACTTAGCATCTTGATCACTCTTATGTCATAATATTTAAAGTGACAAAGTGAAGTCGCTCAGTCATGTCCAACTCTTTGCGACCCCATGAACTGTAGCCTACCAGGCTTCTCCATCCATGGGGTTTTCCAGGCAGGAATACTGGAGTGGGTTGCCATTTCCTTCTCCAGGGGATCTTCCCCACCCAGGGATCAAATCCAGGTCTCCTGCATTGCAGGCAGATGCTTTACCCTCTGAGCCTCCAGGGAAGCCATTTATTTAATCAAGTGCAAAATGATCAGTAGACAACGATCCACAATATGAGGAGAGGAGAACAAGTGGATTGGAAGAATTAATGAAAAACTTTACTGGAGGAGGTGAGAATTGAACTGAACTTTGAGGTTTTGGCCAAGGGAAAGATTCAAAAGAATGTCCAGATTTGGAGGATGGAGTCTGTGGTACAATTAAGTATGTTCTTGGCATTAACCATGTGCTGAATAAATTTCTGTTGAATGTTTGTTCGTTGAATAAGAGTTGATGGTGTGTGCTGGCTGTAGAGCTATAAGTTGCCTGAGACAAGAATCCGATCAGCGTGAATATTCATGCTTTGAAGACTTCTTCCTTTCGTCCTTCCATAATACTTTTTTGATGACTCTAGTTCAAGTTATTTCTTACATGATTATGTGCTAGTTAGAAGGCAGAATTATAATTTGTCCCTATAGGATTCCCTAATGTTGAAAGATATTTCTTGTTCAGGTTGCTGAATGAGATCAGACTGCTTTAGAGATCATTCCTGTGCTGCAGGAAAGCTTAGCAAGCTGCCTGGAATTCTCAAGAGACATACTTCCAACTGCAAGAGAAAGTAGGCTCCTACACACCATGGGCAATGTTGAGATTGTCCAGAAAAGACACTGGCAAACCAACTCCATGGATATATAACTTGGGACCTTCATAACCTTGATATTCAAAGACCTTAAGCATTTGAGGAAGTGATCCAATTCTAGCTGGTATTTTAGGCTTTGCTGTTCTGGAGCTCTACCTCTGGAGCAGTCATGTGACGAGGTGGAACTCTTGGTGTGCTTGAGAGCAGCCATCTTCCCCATCCAGCTTTTCAACTGAAGGGCTTGTTTTGTTTGTTTGTTTGTTTGTTTGTTTTTCAGTGGAGGGAGAACCAGATTCTAACACCACCATGCTGTCTGCACATCAATTTTCTTTCCAAATGACCAATCTCATCTTTATCCCTGTAGCATCCATCCCTCACTTCATCTTGTTTTCTCTCCTGATTGCTACTTTCCAGTGTATAGTCAGCCCCATGCTGGCTCACCTGTCATGCTTAAATCCATTGATGACACTGGATTAGAGGTCTCAGCTATGTAGGGTCTTGTCTTTGTTTTATCCAGGTATAACCTGAGCAGATGGCACCCTTTGCAGTGGGCAAGACTTCCAGCGACCTTAAAAGTGTAGATGACTCATCTGCTTATTTGCCTTGGTTCCTTTCTACAGTAGCTGGCTGCTTATCTGAGCTTACACTAAGGAAAGGAGTAGTTCTAAACATGGGTGTGCTGCTGCTGCTGCTGCTGCTAAGTCACATCAGTCGTGTCCGACTCTGTGCGACCCCATAGACGGAAGCCCACCAGGCTTCTCTGTCCCTGGGATTCTCCAGGCAAGAACACTGGAGTGGGTTGCCATTTCCTTCTCCAAAGCATGAAAGTGAAAAGTAAAAGTGAAGTTGCTCAGTCGTGTCCGACTCTTAGCGACCTCATGGACTGCAGCCTGTGAGGCTCCTTTGTCCACGGGATTTCCCAGGCAAGAGTACTAGAGTGGGGTGCCATTGCCTTCTCCGAACATGGGTGTGAGTGTTAGTGATTTGAAGTCTCTGCTTGCTTGATTGCTGGTGCTTGAAATGCCCTAAGCTGGGCATGGGGGTGGGTTGGGGGTGAAAGTGTGGAATCTGTTTCTTCTGTGATTATAGGGATTTCCATCAGGTTCTTTCCAGAGAACATGTTTGATTCTGGGTGGAACACCTTGAATCCCACAAAGGGGTGGGTCAGGGCAGACGTGTAAGAAGAGGGAATCTGGTCTTGCCCCAGGTTGCATGTAGAATAGACTCACTTCTGCTGTCTCTCCAAGGCTGTGGCAACATGTGCCTGGTAAAAGCAGGCTCCTGACTTAACACACACCTCATGAAGTCTTTCTGTTTTTAACCCTCTGGACTATAGAAAGTAACAAATAATGACGATGTGATGTTGGGAGGCAGAAAGCAGACCATGGTGTGATCTAATACTAACTATGGCAACAGCCTAACAACTGTTATAGCTCAAGTCTCAAACACGTTAGTGTTTTTTGTGTGTTATTTCATCCTCACAATAACCCTGCAAAGTAAGCACCAGGGTTACACTCTTGTACCAACGAGGGAACTGAAGGTCACAGACATTAATTAACTTGCCAGGATGACACAGCTAGCAGGTAGAAGAGCCAAACCAAATCTGATCCTAGACTCAGTGCGTAACCACCGTTCCATGTGGTCTCTCCATTTGCAGATATTATACTGCATCGCTTTGCAAGTTTACCTTTCCTTCAGAAGGCATGTTTTCCCTTTTGTGAGGAAGATGTAAATAAAAATTATGATCTTCTCATGTAACATCTGAGGCTAGATTCTAAGAAGCCATAAACTTCTGCCTGGTTCCTTGGGATGCTTACACTTGGAACCTACCCATCAATTCTAGGGGAAGTTTAGGCAGACCTTAGATAGACCCAAATGGGGAAAAACCAAAGCCCCTCTCCCACAGTCATGGCTGATATCACAGCAAGCACAGATCTGCCAGAGCTGTGAGTTGTCATGAAAGTGAATTGTCCAGCACCCAAATGATCTACTCCACTTAACACCACATAAGGAGAAGCTGTCTTCATCAAGTCTAGCCCAAATTACCAAATAATGAGCATGTAAGGAAATTGGTGTTTAACTCCTCCCCACATACACACACACACAGACACACGCACACACTGCCACACACCGCCACATGCACCAAGAAAATGCAAGTCTAAGAAGCCAAACTGATTCTCAACCCCCAGAAACAAGTTGTCTTGTTTCCCAAGCTTGTTGATTACTGTAGTGCCTTGGTCTGTGACACGGTAGCAGGCTTTGGAGGGGTCAGGGTAACAATTTATTATCTAGCCCCCAATGACCATTCTCCCAGTCCCCTGCCTGGCTCAGACACCATGCAAAAGAGAGGACTTCACGAGTGATTTTGGTGGTTCCACTCTCCAGCCTACTCAACATATTTGCCACCTGCCCTTCTTGCAGTTGTTTGGGGCTGCAACTTTATGGGAGGACTATATTTACATATATATACTTATATAATTTTAACTCCAGAAAAATAGCAAACAAACAAGCTTTCTTTTAAACTTCTTATTGGAGGGTTTCCAAAAACTTCGGGAGCATAACAAAATAATTTTTGGTTGTTGGGCTGTGTTGCCATGACAAAGACATAGAAATGATAGACCAAATAAACAACAACAAAGAAATCAAAAAGTGGAGAGAGAATGTGTATTTGGAGTGGTGAACAGGGACTCACACCGTGTAAGTCCATAAGAATTGTTAGCTTTAGATATAGTCATAAAAGGCCAGGTCTGGGATTTTTAAACCCCACACCCCCCTCATAGGGAAATGTGCAGCCAGGAGCTGGAATTGAGCTTCAACATATAACCCAAACCATTAAAAAAAAAAAAGACTGGGAAACTCCACTTGCCTGGAGAAAATGTCAGGGAGACTTGCTTACTGCCTATGGATTTGGGTTGTAGAGTATTAGGAGGGGAGAGTGAAATTAGAAATAGGTCAGCCATTTGTGGGTATAGGTTCAGATTTGCACTCTTATTGACTGTAGGAAGTCTGAGCTAAGAAATTAACAATAAAACCAGTCTCTGCAAAAGTAAACATGAAACTACTTTGTCATGGTTATTTCCACTGCACAGGTCGAACAATTCTTTCTGAAAATAAGCTCATAGTAAAAATTTACAAAGCAAGTGAGGAAACCACTGTCATAGGGAAGATAGGTAAATAGGTAGGCAGGTCAATAGGTAGAGAAATGGTATACTATGGACTAGAGATGAGAAAATGAAGACACTATAAATTTAATCTATATGATGACATTTGAAAGCTACAAAATTAATATATGAGCTGATTGAATAAGTAAAAAGAAAGACCATAATTGGATAAACAAAAGAAAATAGTGTGAAAACACATTTAAAAAACAAAAATAATTTAGAAATGAAATCATTGTCACTGAAGTTAAAAGCTCCTTTGGTGAGTAAACTGTTCAATTACATACAAGAAATCAAAATTGGAAGATTAGATTAGAACAAAAGTTAGTGGATTCTAGGATGGATCTGAAGAAATCAACTTTAGTATAACACAAGAGATGAAGAGATGGAAAATATAAACACTTTATAGGGGTTGGAGACAGGAGATAAGACCTTCTGAAAGATGTCTAATGTAAGCTTTACAAAAAAATTGGGGACCAAAGCTAAGATGACTCATTTTTTTCAAGCTAGTTAAATGTGTTCATCCTTAGGCTCATGAAAAATAGCTAATTCCAAGCAGGCTAACTAAAAAGGGCCATATCCAGGTGCACAGTGATGAAACTATTGAATAACAAAGGAAATTCTAATAGCAACCAGAAATAAAAGACAAATTACCTATATAGGGATTACTATTAGACTGACAGTAGAATTCTTTTTTAAATTTTATTTATTTTTTTATTAGTGGAAAGTTGCTTTACAATTTTGTGTTGATTTCTGCTGTTCAACATCATGGATCCATTATAATTATATCCCTTCCCTCCTGAGCCTTCCTCCCCTCCCCCATCCTACCCCTCTAGTCATCACAGAGCACTAGGTTGGGCTGTTTGTTATTTAGGAACTTCCCACTATCTTTTTCACACATGACAGTGTATATACACAGACACACACATATATATACATACACACACATATATATCTGTGCTGCCTTCTTAATTCTTCCCAGCCTCATCTTCCCCCTCTGTGTCTACAAGACCATTCTCTACCATGTCCATCAGTACTGTTTTTCTAGATTGCATGAAGTGAAAGTGGAAGTCGCTCAGTCGTGTCCGACTCTCTGCAACGCCACAGACTGTACAGTCCCTGGGATTCTCCAGGCCAGAATACTGGAGTGGGTAGCCTATTCCTTCTCCAGGGGGTCTTCCCGACCCAGGAATCGAACCGGTGTCTCCTGCATTGCAGGCAGATTCTTTACCAACTGAGCTATCAGGGTCTAGATTCCATATATATGCCTTAATATATAATACTTGATTTTTCTCTTTCTGACTTAATTCACTCTGAATAAGAGATTCTAGATTCTAGATTCATCCATTTCACTACAACTGACTCAACTTTGTTCCTTTTATGGCTGAGTAATATTCTGTTTTATAAATGTAGTATAATTTCAGCTATTCATCTGACAATAGAGTTCTTATCAGTAATAGATGTCAAGAGACAATGGAATTATGTCTTCAAAGAGCTGATTCTTAGCATGTGATTCTATACCTAGCTATATTATCATTCAAGACTAAGAACTCAGTGAAGATAGTTTCAGATAAGGCAGAACCAAAGATCTTGCTACTCAGTGATCCTAGCTGAAAGCACTAATAAAAGAGGTGCTTTAGTAATAATATCCAATTTTGAATATTGAATTTAAAATGGGAAAGTGGCATTCAGGAAGCAGCACTGAAAGAGGGAATCGACAAACATGTTGATAAATTTAAATAAACATTGAATGTTTAAAAATATTTTTAAAAGTAGAAAGAGACTATGTAGAAGATTCTCCAGAGGAATAGAACCAAGAGTCTGTGTGTGTGTGTGTGTGTGTGTGTATGTGTGTAGAAAGACAGAGCATAAGAGGGAGACATCAGGGGAGAGAGAGAGAAATGATAAGAAATTGGTTCACATGACAATAGAGGCTAATAAATCCCAAGATCTATAGTTAGTCAGCAAGCTAAAGATACAGGACAGCCAGTGGCCTAGTTCTGGTCCAAAGATCTGCAGACTTGAGACTCAGGAGGAGCCAATATTTTAGGTCTAGTTCAAAGAAAGGAGAATGCCGATGTCCCAAATCAAAGGCAGTAAGACAGACAGAATTCTCTTCTACTCATCCCTTTTCTTCTAGTCAGTCCTTCAGCTGACTGCATGAGGCCCACCCTCACATCAGGGAAGGCAGTCTGCTTTATTCAATCTACCAAACACATTGTGAATCTCATCCAGAAATAACCCTTACAAACATACAGAGTAATGTTTAACAAAATATGTCACCTTGTGGTCCAATAACGTTGACACATAAAACTAACCATCACAGAAATTAATTAGGAAATTGTGTTTACAAACAAGATGGTCAGACAAAAATGATAGGCATGGTATCATGGAAGCTGATGAAGAAAGGGGACTTTCTGGTTGGAATGAGAGCATTCTAAGTTCCTTACACTAAGAATTACCAAGGAGGTATGATCAGATTAGAAAAAATTTTGTGAGAACTACTAAAGAATTAGATACAAACTATGTTATTGGACTTCCCGGGCGGTCCAGTAGTTAAGAATCTGCCTGCCAATGTTGGGGACGCAGAGTCAATCCCTGGTCCAGGAGGATCCCACGTGCTGCAGAACAACTGATCTCATGCCCTGCAGTTACTGAAGCCTAGAGCCAGTGCTGCTCAACAAGAGAAGCCTCTGCAATGAGACGCCTGCACACCACATGAGGAGTAGCCACTGCTCACTGCAGGTGTGGAAATGAAGACTCAGGACAGCCAAAAACAAACAGACAAAAATTTAAGAAAAACCATATTATTGATATTTTTCAGTGAATAAAGACAGAGAGAGGGCATAAAGAAAATGTAATCAATTTAGAGGTAGTAAACGGGAAAGGGTAAGAAAATGATTACCAGAGCATGGAGAGTAAGAAGGTAGGGTAAGTCCAGATGTCTCAGTTACAGGTAGATTAAACTCACTCTTGAAAAAGGAGAGATTTCCACATTTGATTTTAGGGAATCTGGCTAAATGCTATTAATAAGAGTCAGACCTAAGATGTAATGATACAGTGAAGTTTAGATAAATGAAATAGCAGATGTATTAGATAGATGCTGTTCAAAAGAAAAGTGGGGCAGCAGTATCACCATTAGGTAATTTTATGTTTAACACACACACACGAGATTAAGAAGGTCATGATGATGCCAAAAGACAAAATTTCATTCTTAGAACAACGAGTTTGTACACCCAACAATATAGCCTCTTAATATAGAAAGCAAACATTGACAGAATTCTATGGAGAAGCTGACAAAGTGACAGCAGAAGTAGAATAGTACATATGTAGTTTGGAAAATATTAGTAATAACATAGAAGATTTGAAGAGTACAATTAAAAATCTTCATATACTAGACAGACCTGAACCCTGTACCTCTAAAATAGGAACTAGAGTGATTTTTAAAACATTCGTAAAAATTGGGTCACATACAAAGAAAGTCAAGCACATACTTCCAAATTAAAATAATTTGGAGGTTGCCACAATCTAATCAAATTGGAATATTAAAAATGAAATGTTTTCAAACAATGTATGAATCAGAGATTTAAGTCATAATAGGAACTACAAAATATTTGTAAGTGACAGCAGACCTTGTGGCATGTAGCTAAAGAGAATTTAGAGGAAAAATTGTAGCCTTGAAAAGTGTGTTAAACTCTGACATAAATCACAACAGGATCCTCTATGACCCACCCCCCAGAATATTGGAAATAAAAGCAAAAATAAACAAATGGGACCTAATTAAACTTAAAAGCTTCTGCACAACAAAGGAAACTATAAGCAAGGTGAAAAGACAGCCTTCAGAATGGGAGAAAATAATAGCAAATGAAGCAACTGACAAACAACTAATCTCAAAAATATACAAGCAGCTCCTGCAGCTCAATTCCAGAAAAATAAACGACCCAATCAAAAAATGGACCAAAGAACTAAATAGACATTTCTCCAAAGAAGACATACAGATGGCTAACAAACACATGAAAAGATGCCCAACATCACTCATTATCAGAGAAATGCAAATCAAAACCACAATGAGGTACCATTTCACGCCAGTCAGAACGGCTGAGATCCAAAAGTCTACAAACAATAAATGCTGGAGAGGGTGTGGAGAACAGAATGTAAACTAGTACAGCCACTATGGAGAACAGTGTGGAGATTCCTTAAAAAACTGGAAATAGACCTGCCCTGTGACCCAGCAATCCCACTGCTGAGGAAACCAGAATTGAAAGAGACACGTGTACCCCGATGTTCATCGCAGCACTGTTTATAATAGCCAGGACATGGAAGCAACCTAGATGTCCATCAGCAGACGAATGGATAAGAAAGCTGTGGTACATATACACAATGGAGTATTACTCAGCCATTAAAAAGAATACATTTGAATCAGTTCTAATGAGGTGGATGAAACTGGAGCCTATTATACAGAGTGAAATAAGCCAGAAAGAAAAACACCAATACAGTATACTAACACATATATATGGAATTTAGAAAGATGGTAACGATAACCCTGTATGTGAGACAACAAAAGAGACACAGATGTATAGAACAGACTTTTGGACTCTGTGGGAGAGGGAGAGGGTGGGATGATTTGGGAGAATGGCATTGAAACATGT
Organism: Capra hircus; assembly: GCF_001704415.2. Classification (NCBI taxonomy): domain Eukaryota; kingdom Metazoa; phylum Chordata; class Mammalia; order Artiodactyla; family Bovidae; genus Capra; species Capra hircus. Next base: position 70,693,542 of record NC_030817.1, on the reverse strand, counting down.
ATAATATCATATATGAAATGAATCGCCAGTCCAGGTTTGATGCATGATACTGGGTGCTTGGGGCTGGTGCACTGAGACGACCCAGAGGGATGATACAGGGAGGAAGGATGGAGGGGGGTTCAGGATGGGGAACACGTGTATACTTGTGGTGGATTCATGTTGATGTATGACAAAACAAATACAATTTTGTAAAGTAATTAACCTCCAATTAAATAAATTTATATTTTAAACAAATTTAAAAAAGAAAGCAACAATGCAAAAAAATATGTTAAAGCTTAAAATTTTATTTAATAAACATAGTAAAGTATTAATAAATATAGCAGACTCAAAGAAGAAAGCAGGAAATAATGATCACAAAAGAATAAATGAATTTTGAAGAAGTGGAGTAGTAGAGAGAAAAAAACTGAAATTTGTTTTCTTGAAAATACTAATAAAACAAAGCAATCTCTAGCAAATTGATCAACTTAAAAGTTTACACAAATTAGTATTGGACTATCTTAGTATTAATTGCCAGTCCAGAAGTTAATTTAGAAAGATGGATTCTCCAGGCCAGAATATTGGAGTGGGTTGCTATGCCCACTCCAGGGGATCTTTCCAACCCAAGGGTCAAACCCAGGTCTTCTAATGCCTCCCTCATGCTCAGGTGGTCTCTTTTACCATTAGCACCACCTGGGAAGCCCAGAAAGGCAGGACATGGATGTTTATTATATTAGGATCCTGCCCTCTTTGTGTTCAAAATATTCCACAATATGGAGAAGGAAATGACAACTCACTCCAGTATTCTTGCCTGGGAAATCCCGTGAACAGGAGAGCCTGATGGGCTACAGTCCATGGGGTCACAAAGAGCCAGACACAACGGAAGTGACTTAGCACATTATACACGCATGCGTGTCATAGTCCAGGCGTTGCCTATCGCCCCTGTACTCTGTGCAGTGTGCTTGAACAGGTACCAGTCCTCTCCTCTCGTAGTGCATCTTGCTCCAAGTGATTCATGCATTCTTGCTTTGAACAGGCTTGATACTTGAAATCCCAGCAGCTGAAGCAGTGGCTGGGTTAAACTGTGAAATCAACAGAATGAATGTCTTTAGCAGTGGTTGGAGAGAGCAAGACACCTATCCACATGTGGTCACAATAGATGGATGCACAGTGGATGAAAGTCATGGCTGGCCTAGGGACAGTTTCTATGAAAGGCATGAGCTTCCTTGAGGCCTCATATCCCTAGCCACCCCAGGATTGTCCAGTTGCTTTTCCTTATCTGGTTGATGTTGTTATTCCTCCCTTTGGCATTTGCTGGGCTTCCCTAGTGGCTCAGCTGGTAAGGAATCTGCCTGCAATGCGGGAGACCTGGGTTCAATCCTGGGTTGGGAAGATCTCCTGGAGAAGGAAAGGGTACCCACTCCAGTGTTCTGGCCTGGAGAATTCCATGGACTGTGTAGTCCATGGGGTTGCAAAGAGTCGGACACAACTGAGCGACTCTCACTTCACTCACTGGGCATTTCCTAAGCTTCAGAGTTTGTGTGTAAATGTATGCCTGCACTCTGGCTTGATCTGGGAGGTAGATCTACTCATGTCTGAGTGCAAATACCCAGACATGGAGTGCAGACATGTCCTGCATCTGGAGCCTTGGCCTGGAGGTCCTGTGTGTTAGCACTTTTTCTCCTGCTCTGAGAAACGGCCAGTTGCAAGACGAGAAAAGAGATTTTCTTGAGTTTTAAATGAACGTGCACTCAATATATAGCTTTTACTATTCAACTTAAAATCACTGACTTCCCCTTGCAAGCTTCCTTCGATTTGAATAGTGTTCTATTCAATATATTCAAACTATTTTTTTAAGTTTATTGGCTATGATTCTTGCTTCTGATAAGCACACAGTTCTATAATGTATATTGTCAGGAGAACTATGATGTCATCAGTTTCTTTTTCCTGTAAGATTTCCCTTTCTTCCCTCGTAAAACAAATGACCTAATTTTTTTTTCTGTCCTAGTGTATTGTCCCTCTTTTTTTTTTAAAGGACCATTATGATTTTAGCAATGAGTTTGCATATAGTTTGATATGAGGTCAGTAATTTTCCCTAGGATAGGGAAATAGCATATTTTTAGGTATGCTTTCTGGTCATTTAGTAATCTTCTTCTCACATGGGCATGAGGGTTAGCAGTGTAACAACCTACCAATGACCAGGAACGTGTGGAGAAGGTGCTTTTGTTTCCATGAGATACTGATAGCATCACGGGTACTGCAGAGGAGTGTCTGCCATTACTATCCATGTGTGATTGAGTAGCAGATCAGAGTGAGTGCAGTCCCTCAGGGAAGGTGACCAGTATGTGAGTGACTTTGGTCCCGTCCTACTGGCCTGGCCTTAGAATTAAATTGGGGAAACAGAGTGAATTTACAATGGCTCAGTGAGTAAAGAATCTGCCTGCCAGTTTGGGAGACATAGGTTTGGTCCTGGGTCGGGGATATCCCCTAGAGAAGGAAATGGCAACACACTCCAGTGTTCGTTCCTGTAGAATCCTATGGACAAAAGAGCTGGTGGGTCACAGAGAGTCAGACCGGACTGAGCATGTGAGAGCAGTGTAGGACAGTTCACTGCTTTGTATTCCCAGTTTTTGTTCCACTAAATCACGGTCATTTCTTTCTGAAATAATTAAGTCTAACTTAAGAAAGGCAATGCCAAAGAATGTTCAAACTAGTGCACAATTGCACTCATCTCATACACTAGCAAAGTAATGCTCAAAATTCTCCAATCCAGGCTTCAACAGTATGTAAACTATGAACTTCCAGATGTTCATGCTGGATTTAGAAAAGGCAGAGGAACCAGAGATCAAATTGCCAATATCCATTGGATCATTGAAAAAGCAAGAGAGTTCCAGAAAAACATCTACTTCTGCTGACTGTGTGGATCACAACAAACTGTGGAAGATTCTGAAAGAGGTGGGAATACCAGACCACCTGACCTGCCTCCTGAGAAAGCCATATGCAGGTCAAGAAGCAACAGTTAGAAATGGACATAGAACAACAGACTGGTTCCAAATTGGGAAAAGAGTATGTCAAGGCTGCATATCGTCACCCTGCTTATTTAACTTACAGGCGGAGTACATCAGGCAAAATGCAGGCTGGATGAAGCACGAGCTGGATCAAGATTGCTGGGAGAAATATCAACAACCTCAGGTATGCAGATGACACCACCCTTATGGCAGAAAGTGAAGAGGAACTAAAGAGCCTCTTGATGAAAGTGAAAGAGGAGAGTGAAAAAGTTGGCTTAAAACTTAACATTCAGAAAACTAAGATCATGGCATCTGGTTCCATCACTTCATGGAAAATAGATGGGGAAACAGTGGATATAGTGACAGACTTTATTTTTTTGGATTCCAAAATCACTGCAGATGGTGACTGCAGCCATGAAATTAAAAGGCACTTACTCCTTGGAAGGGAAGTTATGATCAACCTAGACAGCTTATTAAAAAGCAGACATTACTTTGCCAACAAAGGTCCGTCTAGTCAAAGCTATGGTTTTTCCAGTAGTCATGTATGGACTATAAAGAGTTGGACTATAAAGAAAGCTGAGTTCTGAAGGATTGATGCTTTTAAACTGTGGTGTTGGAGAAGACTCTTGAGAGTCCCTTGGACAGCAAGCAGATCCAACCAGTCCATTCTAAAGGAGATCAGTCCTGAATATTCATTGGAAGGACTGACGCTGAAGCTGAAACTCCAATATTTTGGCCACCTGATGTGAAGAACTGACTCGGTAGAAAAGAACCTGATGCTGGGAAAGAGTGAAGGCAGGATGAGAAGGGGATGACAGATGATGAGATGGTTGGATGGCATCACTGACTCGTTGGACAGGAGTCTGGGTAAGTTCCAGGAGTTGGTGATGGACAGGCAAGCCTGGCATGCTGCAGTCCATGAGGTCACAGAGTCGGACACAAGTGAGTGACTGAACTGAACTTGAGCTTACTCAAAGTCGATGCATAAGGCTGATTTTTTTCTTGATATTACTTATTATTGCTTTAACAAAATAACTAAAATCATAGTGTTGTCACTGTTTTCTCTAGGGACTCATGTAAGAACCGTTAAGGGTAATCAGGTCAGATAGCATTATCACATTCTACAGATGAGACCCTGAATTTGAGAGGCTCAATAACTTGCCAGGTTGCAGAGCTGGATAGTATTCCTCCAGTGATGACGATCTTTGTGAGACTCCATACATGCCTCCCCGCTTGCTGTGCAAACATATTTACAAATAGCAACTAACTACAAAGCATTGTTATACACATGCAGTTAGGTAACCAAGAATAGGAAATAATTAAAATAATTGTGCTTTATTTTTTCCTTGTGCACCATGCTTAAGTGAGAAAGATGTAATTTCCCTGTTTCTTTCCACAGAATTTCCTAACATTTATCATGTCTGTCAGTGTTCTTATGGTACTGAACTTGATAAGGAACATAATCATTCAAAAAAAAAAAAAAAAAAAAGGAGAAAAAACCATCTCAGAACCTGAATGATGATGTAGCTCTGTGGCATGTTTTTCTTCTCTTAACTAGATAATTATCCAGTATGTTTTTTAGTTTGTGCTTGTATGGATCAGACCCTATAAGCTATTTTGCTAAATGTGTGGGAATGATTCCACTGGAGGACTTGAAAGAATTGATTCTTAGGCAATATCTGACTTAGCTTCAGTCTAGAGACTTGCCTTCCCCCCATGCTGAGGAAGAGGAGTTCTGGCCACTCTGCCTTCTGCATGCCTCCAGTAAGCAATGAAGTCAGGATCTCCTGCCTCGCTTTTCGAAAGGTGTGATCTGATATACCACACTTCGTAAGATGCTTCCTATAGCCCCTTCCATTGCAGTCCCCCGTGATAAGGTCAGTTTAATTTGCAATTGGGTATGATGAGACATACTTTGGGACAAAAATTTGTATGTAAATATACAATTGTGTGTGTGTATATATATATATATATTTTTTTTTCTCTTATTTAAGATTTGCTCAATTGTGTCAGTTTTACGTACTTTCCTTACCTGTGAAATGGACATAACATTTCATGGCAGTTGAGAATTGTTTCAGAAAGGTTTAGATTCAGAGATGCTTTCTTGGCTGAGGGTAACTTTTATTGACGTCACTGAAGTCTTTGAATCTGACCTGCCTTCACTAAACTCTCCAGCTACATATGCTTGGTTATAACATACTTACCTGCAGAAGGAAAATATTTTCTTTTCTGATTGTTTTTTCCCCCCCAAGTAGGCTTTTCCAAAGCTAATTTATCTGCAAAGAGACATATGCTTTAGGTCTGTACTTGTGAATTTACCTTGGAAAAATTAGGTCATCTTCAAATCTGTCAATGTGGCTTATAAACTTGGCAAAGTGTTTTAATTAAAAGCTTCTCTGAGATTTGAAAAAAAAGGAAAAAAATGATTAGTATCAGTAATGTTTTCATTTTCATGGTTGGTGTATTTATAGGTATATGCCACTTTTCATGTTGTATTAAAAGTATGTTGACTGTCTGCTAACAGTTCATCTCTTTTCTTCTGCAGCCTCCAAGTCTGTTATAAATAGTATGCTACGGGACCCTTCTCAGATTCCAGATGGAGTTCTAGCAAATCAGGTCTATCAGGTATTAATCACAGCTGTCTATTTTCAGTGGCAATGCTGTTATCTGCCTAGCAGAGTAAAGGATTTTAAACCTCATTTAATTACTGTCATCATAAACTATCACTGAGGTCAGGGTACACCATAAATGGCAATGCAATATTTGTGAGAAGAGCATTTCACTTTTTAATAGCTTGCTTTTATAGTGAATAAAAAGCATGCAATTTTTGTTTTCTGTGATTAAATCTGAACAGTCTTTTGATAGCTTTTTTAAAAAAAATTTTTTAAGAAAAGTAATTACTGCTTTTAGGATATTGTCTGACAGTTTTTGTAGTCGCTCCATCCCAGACCCTTTCTCTTATTTGTCTGCAGTGCATCGTGAATGACTGCTGTTATGGACCACTGGTGGACTGCATCAAACAGTATCCTTTCCCATAAAATTTTAGGTGCACAATTGACGAGCTTAGACTCAGTGGAGATGTGTCTAGCTTTAACCTGACATAAAGTTCTGCTTCACAAAACACATTTCATACTCTTCTATTTTATATTCAATCAACTGGAGGGTCACTGCAGACCATTCTTTTCTACAGCTTAAAAAAAAAATCAGATAGGCATTGGGAAGATGTCAGTTCAGCAGTTGCGTGTTCACATGCTTATATCAACCTGCTTGGTTTTCAATGAGTTTAAAGATAGAGTCACGAGGCAGGTAGCACACTGTCTTGGAATGTATCTAAGCATTTCAGTGAACATTTTTTCAAATATGAATAAATTTCTATTTTAAATGAACCAAATTTAGTTGAGAAAAAATTTTGAGCCTGTAGTTAAGAGATGATGTGATTAAACTGCCATGGGAGACCATCACGTTTTAAAGGGCAGTAGATTCTTACTGCTTAGATGTTGATTATATTCTGAGCTGTCACTTGAGTCCCTAATAAATATTTTTTGAGAAAACCAAGCTAATTTTTCCCTCTGGACTGAGTTTAAGGCTAGGAGAACAGATGTCCAGTCATTTTTCATTAAAGACATTGAAATTACTAAAGAGTTAATGCTTGCTTCATCAAACAGGATTTGTGTGTGTGTGTGTGTGTGTGTGTGTGTGTACATGCACACGTGTTTCAGTTGTTTCTGACTCTTTGTGGCCCCGTGAACTGCAGTCCGCCAGGCTCCTCTGTCCATAGGATTTTCTAGGCAAGAATACTGAAGTGGATTGCCATTTCCTACTCTAGGGGAATCTTCCCAACCCAGGGATTGAACCTGCATCACTTGTGTCTCCTGCATTGGCAGGTGGATTCTTTACCACTGGCACCACCTGGGAATCCCAAACAGGAGTTGAGTGGACAGTAACTGCTTTGTGAAGTAGGACATTGTTGATCAATACATTTAGTAGTATTGTGGCAACACTAAGAATTTTTATAATCTTTGGCTAAACAATTCTATGGAAAGAGTAAATAATTAGTCATTTTTAATGGAAATGATACCTACCTAAGTCCATGAGTCTTATATTTTTTAAGAATACAACATGCCCTTCCTGGGTTTTGTTAGCACAGACGGCATTGTGACCAGTTAAGACTCAGTGATTACCAATCACGAGGCTTTTTGTTAGAAGCTTTGCTAGTCAAGTGTGTGTGTGTGTGTGTGTGTGTGTGTGTGTGTGTGTGTGTTTGTATTCCACCTTGTTTCATGAAGGCTTAGAGTTAGTGAAATTTTTGTAAAAGAAAAAAAATTGATTCACTTTCTTTTTTTCATGAAATTAACCTTTGAAAAATAAATCTTTCAACAGAGCCCACTTTTAAGAATATTCAGTATCTATATTATAGCCCTTTGCATATTTATTCTCCTAATCTGTTCCTCTCAGTGTAACTTAACAAAATCACAGCTTTGTTGTGAGTTCAACCTTTCATTAGACCATAGTGAAACTATGCTTCCATTTTCCGTGCAAAATTAATGATAGTGTTAGAAATTGTCGGAATGCCAACCCCCACGTTGCCACAGTGATAAAGCTTAGCACGTCCACAAAACAACTAACACCATCTTAGAGTATCTGGGGTGGAATTACATGTTAATTTTAAAGCACATAAAATAGTTAAAAATCAATTTAAAGTTAAGGTTTTAAAAGCATAATGTCTTTTGAAGGATTGCATATTGATTTTAAATATAACTATCTAATTATGTATGCATGGACTAAAGTATGAAGTCAACTGCTTTGTAAATGCCAGGGGGCTGTTTTTCAGTAATAGTTGAGATGCTTACGGGAAACTAGACTGCTGTATTGCTGGCGAAGAAAATGGCTTGTGAGCTTATTTACAAGTTTTGCCCCATGGTCACTGCCATCCATCAATAATAGGTATTATTATAGAGAAAGTCTAAGTGTTTCTGCTTATGAAGCATTATAAATTTGGTTTGGAGTATTTTCCACTTTCCTTTTTTGGTTGTGCTACTGCCAGTAGAATTTAATGTAGTGCATGATTTCAATTGATAAAGATAATGATGTATGCCTATAAATTGTATTCACTGGCTAGATTATAATTTCACAGTTCCATTATGCCTATTGCTTGTAAAATTACTGTTTTTATAAAGTTTATATTCTAGATTTTATATTTTATACATGTTTATATCAAACAAAACATAATCAAGATGTATATATCTTTGCAAAGTTTCAAATTAGTGATTGCTTTTACCATGCAGAATAAAACAGGCTGGGAAGTTTATAGAGAATTGATTTTATCTTTGCATTGAGATAGTGGCAGTTTAATGTAACGTAAATACACTTGCTTAGCTGTTTTCAAGGCTGATCAACAGGAATTGTTTTATTTCACACTGAATAAAAATGATTGGATTTTCATATGAGTGCAAATGCTGTTTGTATGTTGTTCTGATAATTTGGTAATGTTTACATTGCTTACTCTTGTTAAATTACATCATTTTGTTAGAAAGAAAGCACACATTTAATAAATAGAACAGGCGCAAAACCTTTTACTCCATTATGAAAATGTTACGTGTAGGCATTTGTGTAAGGAGAGTAAAGTAAATTGGTGATTTATTAATATGACACCAAAATAGCACCCTAGATTGCAAAGAGTATATAAGTTGTCATTGCTTTCTTTTTCTTTTGGTGTCTACTATAATTTTTCCTATAATATAACTGTGTCCACCCACATGTTATTTTCCTGCCACAAGTTATATTCACAGACACAAAAAGTGTGAGAAACCAGCCACCTTCACTTTCCAAAGTGTGACTTCAGGACCCAGCTATTAGACAAAGACCTGAACTGTGGAACAAGGAAAGATAATGATACAGGAAGCTTGAAGTGCTCTGGTTTTTACTCCTGTACCATCAGTATCATGATTCAACATTTTAGATGTAAATAATTCACAGCAATAAAAGTGAGAGCACGTTTATGTGGACTGGAAGTAAATTATTTAGTTCTGAAACGTGGAATGCCCCTAGTAATGAGAGACCATTGAGAGATATTCATCAGATGTCTTCAGTGGACTCTCTGAATGTGTGAAATTTTATGATTTAAAAATTTGTTTTCAGTGAGAACTAAGCATAGTCCTGTACATGGGGGAGAAGGGACAACAGAAAGAAAAAGACAGTGATGATGACTTGGGACTTGTTTTGATGATGTGTATGAGTGGTCCCACCTCTTGAATTCTAAGGTTTGAATAATATCCACTTGTATTGTTGATAAATGACAGGATGATTGTCTAAGAATTTTACAGGTAATTTTTAAGCTTTATTTTATTTAAATTGGATTCTTGTAGTGCATGATCAGGACCAAAGAATCCCTGTTAAGCCAAGAAGTAATAAGACCAGATTGACATTAGTGAGACGGAGAATTAAAGAATTATAGGCACACCTCATTTTATTCTGCTTCACTTTATTGTGCTTTGCAGATAATATGTTTTTTACAAATTGAAAGTTGGTGGCAACCCTGCCTTGAGTTGGCACCATTTTCCCAATAGCATTTGCTCACTTCATGTCTCTATGTCACTTTTTGGTAATTCTTACAGTATTTTAATGTTTTTCACTATTATAGTAGTTGCTGTGATGATCTGTGGTATTATAATTACAAAAAGATGAGGACTTGCTGAAGGCTCAGGTGATGGTAGCAATTTTTTAGCAATAAAATATTTTTTAATTAGGGTATATGTATTTTTTAGATATAATGCTGTTGAACACTTAATAGGCTATAGTGTAATAGTAACTGTTATATGTACAGAGAAACCAAAAAACTCATGTAACTTGCCTTATTGCAATATTTGTTTTTTTCTGGAACTGAACCCATGGTATCTCCAAAGTCTGCCTGTATTACCAAACACCTTTGACAAAAGTATAGTATAAGAATAGGATAACACTCCTTTTCACACTTTGTACACACCAGAGGAGCCTGGTGAGCTGCCGTCTGTGGGGTTGCACAGAGTCAGACACGACTGAAGCGACTTAGCAGCAGCAGCAGCATTAGCTAATATCAATTATTTTTATGTAATTAATTTTAATATTTTAAGTAGCTCTACAGAGGTCATAGATATAGGCTTTGCAGAGATTTTGTTCTGATTCTCTGCTCTGCCACACATTGACCATATGATCTTATATAAATTCCTTTTTAAGCCTTGTTTTCCTCATCTGTAATATAAGGATAATGATAACTGTGAGGATGAAAAAACATGTAAATACACTGAAAATAACATACTTTATATACTGCCTGCCTCATAATAGCACTCAAAAAATTTATATGAGCATATGTATGTATTTATATACACCATATAATGGTGAAAACTTGCACACACAAGAGAAAGACTTGAAACAGCCTCTGAACTGACGTACTACTCCACAGCCGTTTACTGGGATGTCTTGCCTCCAGAGTACATATACTTCTCAACAAGTCAGTTGTTTGCTTTCCCAAGTCGCAGAAGACCACCAGTCATAGACTAGAAGGGTTGTTGTTGTTCAGTCACCCAGTTGTGTCTGACTCTGCAGCCCCGTGGAGCGCAGCACACCAAGCCTCCCTGTCCCTCACCATCTCCCTGAGTATGCCCAAGTTCATGTTGATGGCATCAGTGATGCCATCCAGCCATCTCATCCGCTGACACCCTCTTCTCCTTCTGCCTTCAGTCTTTCCCAGCATCAGGACTGGGAAAATAAGAGCTGCTAAATGCTGGCTTTGTGACAAGTATGAACTCGCAGAAGATTTATGGAACTCTGTAAGACTAGAAATTCTTAGGGCAAAAGCTGGTTGGTATTCTTAACTGCACTTAGTGCTTAATAAATGGTCCTAAATTGAATTGAGGGGTTTTTAGCATAGCATAAAGGATGTTTATAATTACCTCTACTTTCCATTTCATCTCAGAGTATAGCCCTGGTATTAGCAATTTTTTCTGGTGGTATAATTCTACCAATGTTACGCTCCTTAACTAAGACTTCCCAGTGCCATTGGTCATGAGCATGAAGTCCTGCTGAGGGACTTGCTTCTGGAGAAAAACCTATCCTTCCTAGGTAAGTATTGCTTACGTCTTCTCCAGCATATATCTCCGTGAGTGCTTAAATATATATTTTAAAAAATCTTCCACTTGCAGTTATTATGTACTAAAGGAAGAGCAAATGGTGACGGATGCTGTGCATGTTATCTTTTATTGATTTAGAACTGAGCAGGAACTCAGTTACCTAATCCCTTGTATACACAGCACATGCACAGGCTTACAATTAATATTTTATAGCATAAGTGGCTGAAAAAATACTTTAATATCTGTTGCAGTATTACTTTTGGTGTCATGAGATATTAACCATAATCTAGGCCTTATGAGAGAAGGAAACAAAAGAAATATTGTCCATAAAATGCTTTATATATTGAAAAGAATGGTTAGAAAAATTCATGTTAGGTATTTTTGTCTCATGTATGGAATTGCCTAGTACTTTCACTTGAAAATGAAATATTGAGCTTTTATTATTTTTATGCCAAAAGTGAATTGTCATCATATGAGTATGATTTTTTAAAATCTCACAGGTACATATGTGTTTGTCTTCCAACGTGGAATCTTATTACAGATTGTTATTTCTTTCAACATCTCTTAGGCATTAAAAATTAAGCCTCAAAAGGCATACATGTGATAACTGCTCATAGCAACCGTAAAGCACTCTGCTGCTGCTACTGCTAAGTCACTTCAGTCGTGTCTGACTCTGTGCGACCCCAGAGACGGCAACCCACCAGGCCCCCCTGTCCCTGGGATTCTCCAGGCAAGAACACTGGAGTGGGTTGCCATTTCCTTCTCCAAAGCATGAAAGTGAAAAGGGAAAGTGAAGTCGCTCAGTTGTGTCCGACTCTTATCGACCCCATGGACTGCAGCCCACCGGGCTTCTCCGTCCATGGGATTTTCCAGGCAAGAGTACTGGAGTGGGTTGCCATTGCCTTCTCCAATAAAGCACTCAACCAGGAATTAAATCCTCTTCTCCATTTTAAATGTAATTTTTCAAGGTTCTATACAGATTGTATTATTGTATACATCTATTTTATGTTAAGAGTTTGCATAGCGTATTTTTTTAGGTTAAAAAAATTAAGTGATGTTGGATTACATAATTTTTCATCCAAAATGAACAAGACTTAGCCAAGGGAAGTAAAATGATCTTATGTCAAGTTGGGAAAGGATGTTGAAAACAGTCGTGTAGGAAATCTGTTTTAAGTCTTAGTATTCAGTATTTTTATTAATGACCAGAAGATTTGAGTGAATGTGTTGTAAATGGTTGATAATTTTAAGAGGGGGTATACCATAAATATTCTCCAGTAAGAGTTAAAGACACTTGATAAATTAGGAAAGTGGCCTTAGATTACTAAATTAAATTTTGATATGTAAAAGCAATAAGTTTTTTTTTAATATAAGAAGAACAACTGAAATATTCAGTGTATGGAAAAGGGTGAATTAGATAGAAATTACCTTTTAAAATCTAATGAAAAATATGGTGTATAATGCCTTCAGAACCAATTGGAATGAATGTCCTGTGCTGCACCATGGAGTACTTTGTAGACTATGGAGTTCCAGTAATATTATAAACTATCTGATCATATTGACCACTCAGTGGCCAGTAAGATGTGGCCAAATGTGTTGTTTGAAGCCAGCAACTGAGCAGTCATATTTTCAAGACCACTTGGTATAACTCTCTTGGCACCATCTGCTTAAGGGTAGTCAAGCCCTTGCACCGTTTCTTTGCTTAATCTAGTGTTTTTCTGCTTCCTTCCTAAAGACTGGAAGACCCAAACAGGGAGGAAGAGCAAAGGGCTCACTCTTGGCTGACACTTAGTCCCAGGTGTTTGACTCCCTTGATTCTAGGAACTGAAGGCGCTAGACCGCGTTGGCCACCGCTGACAAAGGCAGTGCAGAGGCATAGCAGGGAGTCACTGCGCTTTGCTAGCACGCTCAGAAAGGGGATTTAAAATGGAACGGGCTCATCTGTTCCTCTGCACTCTAGGGTCTAACAGTAATTATTTTATTGAAGCATACCAAAGATGATCCTTAACTCGTATTTAGCTCTCTTCATGTAACCTCAGTCCTGTTTTGAAGCATTTCCTCATTAGTATTCAAAGTTGTTATTCTATGCATTTTAAGCATTTTAATGTAGTACTGAATTAATACATGTTTATTTATGATTAAAACCTGAAAACCCAAATCCTCTTATGGAGTATCATTATGGGTTTGTTCTTTTACCTTGTAAATACTCCCTTCATGATGAATAATCAGATCTGGAGTACTGTACCAGGTAAATTTAGATAAATCATCAAAAACATAGGTATAGAAATAGACTACTAATCTCATTTTATATTTTCTTGTCTTTTTGTGTGTACGCCTTGAATTTTGTTGCAGAGACATCGCAGGCATGTTTGTTTTACTTTGATTTTTTTTTTAATAAGTGAAAGTAAAATCAGTCAGTGCCCTCTGTGTCTTTCTTTCTCTCTTTCTTTTTCCTTCCCTCCTTCCCTCAAATCTGGACTATTTCAAAAGACAAGGATTCTTATTGTTTATATATTACCCCTTCTTAAGAATTATAACTTCCTGAAATTTTTTATCTTATTTTAAATTTTCCACTGATTGTGCTCTATATGTCATCTTATAAAATACGTATTTTATCTGACATCCCTAAAACCGAGAGGTCAGGTAGAAGAGAAAAATAAAAATAAATTCTTTTATCATAACCCTAATAATTTCTTAAATTTTCTTGATTCATAACCACGTACTGAACAGTTGCCATGGCACAGGATTTGTTGTTCAGTTGCTAAGTCGTGTCTGACTCTTTGTGACCCCAAGGACTGCAGCACGCCAGGCTTCCGTGTCCTTCACCATCTCCAGGAGCTTGCTTAAATTCATGTCCACTGAGTCAGTGATGCTATCCAACCATCTTATCCTCTGCCGCCCCTTTCTCCTTTTGCCTTCAGTCTTTCCCAGCATCAAGGTCTTTTTCAATAAGTCGGCTCTTATAATCAGGTACACAGGATTTAACCAGGCACTACAATTGGGAAGGAAAAATGAAGTCTCCTTTTTGTTGAAGGTTTAGGTGTACTTATGGATTTATCCTATGTTGTGCATTTATCCATTTCGTACTTCTCAAAATTACATTGTGGGGCTTCCCTGGTGGCTCAGAGGTTAAAGTGTCTGCCTGCAATGCAGGAGACCTGGGTTCGATCCCTGGGTCGGGAAGATCCCCTGGAGAAGGAAATGGCAACCCACTCCAGTATTCTTGCCTGGAGAATCTCATGGACGGAGGAGCCTGGTGGGCTACAGTCCACAGGGTCGCAAAGAGTCGGACATGACTGAGCGACTTCACTTTCACTTTCTGTTTCAAGAAGAGTCAATGCTGAATAAATGACTTTAGGTTCTCCAACTAGAAAATATATTTTATTCATATATTTATTCCAACAATCAGTTACTGAATCAAGTACTATTTTAAGCCCTAGACGTAAGTCAAATGAAGGCCCTGCTTTTGTAGCTATGGTCAAGTTACAAACAAATTACAAGCAAATGAGTACAGGTAGTTTTCTAGCAGTTTCCTCAGAGATCTCATAATTCTGTTATTCATTCTTCAGTCATTCTTTTCAGTTAACTTTTGCCAAGTATGTTCTGTGCATGCCAGGAAAGTGAAGTGAAAAACAGTGAAAGTGTTAGTCATTCAGTCGTGTCTGACTCTTTGTAACCCTAAGGACTGTAGCCCACGAGGCTCCTCTGTCCACGGAATTCTCCAGGCAAGAATACTGGAATGGGTAACCATTCCCTTCTCCAGGGTATCTTCCCAACCCAGTGATCAAACCCAGGGATTAGACCCAGGCTTCCTGCATTGCAGGTGGATTCTCTACCAGATGAGCCACGAGGGAACCCCAAGAATACTGGAGTGGGTAGCCTATCCCTTCTCCAGGGGATCTTCCTGAACCAGGAATTGAACTCAGGTCTCCTGCATTGCAGGCAGATTCTTTACTGTCTGAACCACCAGGCGTGCCAGGAACAATACCGTAAATAGTTTGAAGATGATGATAAGCACGCCTTCCCTCCAGCTCACACACACTATTGCCTTGTCCGTCCCAGCAAAAATGCACTTTCATCTAGTGCATCTCACTTGATTGTCTTGGTAGTGAAAATAAATGCATTCAAGGCTGTGGTCCTGCTTCTCCTGTGAATATTTTTAAAGAAGGTACAGATTATGTTAAAAATCAATAGTTACCCTCAACATAGGAAGAAAATGCTACTGGCTTGTAAGCAGCTTTTCCTGAAGTAGCAATAGAAGTTTACTTACTCATCTTACTCATCTGCTCTCTCTTAGCAGCCTCTTCCTACTTCCATGTGCTTCTCAGGTGGCTCGCTGAACTCATTAGCCTGGCTGGATTACCACTAAGCTAATCACTGTTTCTTTTGGTGCAGCAAACTGTTACCTTTTGGGTACTTGCTATGGGCATGTACCATTGGGAATAAAAAATAAATAAATAAAACAAGTCAAACATGGATCTTCCCAGGAAATTTTCAAATAAGTACAAATCAGTTCTTTCCAAGTATAGTTAATTTAGAATGAACATTTATTGATGTGCATTTAAAGTCTCACAAGATGCAAAGAGCTTGCTCTGCCCACTTTTAGGCTTGGAGACACAAGGAAATAGACCAATTAGGCATTGTGACCATCCTTATCCCTTCTGCTAAGGGTTTGTTCCATTTCTAGTATCAGTGAAATAGAAAATGTATCTTGCCTGATGGAGATGTTTTAATTTGTATCTCTCAAGTAATTAATGATAGCATATTTTATTTTATAGCCTCTGTCTCTCTTTCTTTTGGGAGTGTGGGGTGAGAGGTGAGATTTGGACACAAGGCAAGGGAGAAAAGAAAAATAGTGACAGCCGGAAGACAACAAGAATGTTTGCAATGAGAGGGAAAATATGAAAGAGCGTGTACCAAAGGCTGAAGACAACCATTCATCCTCCATGGGTTGGCATTTCTCCAGGTCGGAGGGACTTTCATTAGTGACTTCCATAGCCACTGTCTGGTGCAAATTCTTGTTAAGTTTGGCTTAATAAGGATGGTTCCAGAGATATTTTATTCTTTCCAGTGAATGTTGCCCTATTAGTAGCAGCTGACAATTACTTTGAGTGACACCTGAGAGGCATTTGCTTCATCCTGCCGCACCCTACCGTGTTTGGTCTTGCCTTGTGACAGACCAGCGTATTTTACATAGGTGCTTTTTCTAGCATTCCTGTACTACTCTGTGGGACTCCAGGAGGGTGCAGTCTGTATAAAGCCAAATAGGCTTCCTGAAGGATATCCGTTGCTGTAAGAAATTAGGATCTGTGTTTCTGAGAGTTTGTCTGCTCCTGCTGCTTTATTCCCTATCTAAAGCAGCAGTGCTCCAGGGAAGTGATTATGATGTGATGTGGAATTATGACTTCAGGTGAAGAATAGGCAGTGGGAACAGACAAAGTTCAGAATACTGAGACCGTGTATCCATGCAAATGTTAGCCGTTGAGGGTAAGAGACTAGAGATAAAACATAGGGTTACGTAGGCTAAAGGGAACTAAGATGGTTAGATATTTCCGAAAGTATCAACTATTTAAATTCCTAACTAAAGGTTAAAATAAGATGCAGTTTTCCAGGTAACAGGAACATTATTTTGAGGGGCAGAATGTGGAGAATATGGGGTCTGTTCTCCCCTTCCTAAAGAAATTGTCAAGGTGAGGGACCATCTTTTACTTATTTATCTTATTTACTTTGCTTATGCATGCTTCTCCCTGGGACCAAGAGAAAAGAACCACAGACACATGTTTGCTGCTGAAAGGTTCTTTAGAACTTTGAAGACAGGTTAGCCTGTTCACTTATGATGGTAGTCCTGCTGCTTGAAGCCCACAGCTCTTCCCTTAACCATTGCTCTAGTTCGATAACTCCCATAAGCCAACATCTGCTTTCTTGGCCACTGATGATAAGTTAGAACCACCTTGGTTGTAAGTGACAGAGATCCAGTCAAACTAGATTATATGCACAGACAAAAGGGAGAAATATTGTTCAGAGATAACACCTGTGACGTCCAAAGAAGTTTGCTTCTGATGTGTCTGGAATTTAGAAGACAAAACGATGTCATCAGTATCTCCTCTTTTTCCCATTTTGCATTTCTTTTTTCCAATGTAGGCTTCATTCTCAGAAAACAAGTGTGATCCCTGGCAATTGCTAATTTGTTTACTCTGTAGAGTTCATAATCCCAGGGGGAAAGAGGTGCTTCTCATTTTGCCCCATAATCAATCTTAAAAATGGGCCCTGATCAGCTAGTCTGGGTCACGTGTCCACTCCTGGGGCCAGTGGTTGGGGGTTATGTCTTTCACCACCCACCCAAATCAATTGTGAGAGTAGGTTGGTGATGCCAGGCAGGGCAGGAAACAAGACAAAAAATCAAATATCTCACCCCACAAAAAATTAGCTATAGGTTGAAACCTTATTCCCCATAAACAAAAAGTACTGAAGGGTCACATCTGTTACTGTTATTGTTAGATGGGTTCCCTGGTCCTGTGTGTTTGTGTATCAGTGTGTAGAGATCTCTTGTATGCCTCCAAACTAATACGCCTCCCTCCACCGAGATTAGTTCAGGCACAACAGGTTCTCACATCAGTGACAACAGCTAAAAGAGCTGGGGCAGACAAAGGCTGACATTCATCCATTGCACAGAATTTTGGAGTTACAAAGGACTCTGTGACCATCCAGTCTGCCTGTACTGTTTAATGGAAACTTGCCTCAGACCTCGCATCACAGTTATTACTTCACCTCTCCGCCCCCCCCGCCCCGCCCCGAACAATTTGTCCTGAATTCTTTTTCACTCTACCGTGCTGACTTCTGACTTGTCCCTTCTCTTGTGGTAAACCAAAAGAATTTAGAGTGATACAGCTGAAGCTCCAATACTTTGGCCACCTGATTAGAAGAGCCAACTCATTGGAAAAGACCCTGATGCTGGGAAAGGTTGAGGGCAAGAGGAGAAGGGGACGACAGAGGTTGAGATGGTTGGATGGCATCACAGACTCAGTGGACATAAATTTGAGCAAGCTCCAGGAGATAGTGAAGAACAGGGAAGCCTGGCATGCTGCTGCGGTTCATGGGGTCGCAAAGAGTCGGGCATGACTTAGCAGCTGTAGAATGACAGCAACAGAGTAAAATACAGAAGGAAGAGTTTTGTTTCTGTTGTCATATTCATGTTCCCTGTCTCCAGAACCATCAGTCAATGGGGACCAGCCTACCCTGCCTCACTTTGCACTGTTCTGACTTGTGACACCCGCCTCCGCCCCGCCCCGAACCCCCCCAAACTCCCCCCCCCCCCCCGCCGATTTGTTCCCTGTCTTTAGGGCACTTTAGTTTTCACTAGTGAAAGTGAATTCGCTCAGTCGTGTCCGACTCTGTGCGACCCAGTGGACTGTAGCCCACCAGGCTCCTCCGTCCATGGGATTCTCCAGGCAAGAATACTGGAGTGGGTTGCCATTTCCTTCTCCAGGGGATCTTCCCAACCCAGGGATCAAACCCAGGTCTCCTGCATTGCAGGCAGACGCTTTAACCTCTGAGCCACCAGGGAAGCCCTTGTCCCCTAGAGACATAAACAAAGTATAAGGTCAGAGCAGTCAGTTGTATTCCTTATTAGTGGCTTTGATAAGAGGCTTTGGGGGAAAAGATTGAAACTAATGGACATAATGAAATTGTTAGGTCCTCTAAAGATTTTATTCATCTCGGTCTCCCCATTAAATGCATATCTGTTCTATGTACCTTTGCAAATGGTTTGCATAGCATAATAATATCTATTATCAAAACCCTGCTAAATTCTTTAATTAGGTAGAAAGCATGGGATATGAAGATCTCAGCTCCAATTATTGAATGAAACAGTATTTGGGGATTTAAAAAGACACACGGAAAAACAAAATACTAGAGCAGAAAAAATATACTGTAGTTTTCATTTGTATTGAAGTGTCTTTTTTGCCCTTCCCCAATTTAATGAAAAATGTAATCGACGTTAAAAAGATTCTTTTTGCCATACAAGGTATTTTAACCTAAGATTTTAGAAACCTTTTGACAAATTCGTAGATAAAAGGCCATGTCAGAATGTTATCTTTTCATTTTCAGATGTTATGAACTGGGAATTTTACATAATTTCTCTGAGAATAACTGTATTTCTTAAATTTAAAGCCTTTTAAGGAAGCAAAATGTAAAACTTCAAACTTTTTCTTATAGTCCTCATGCCCTGCTATGATTCTTAAGTATATGTTAACTAGTTTCAGATGTGTTTTGTTCTCTGACTCAAAATCAGCCCTTTCTTTAAAAGAAAGAAATTGTGTAATTAGTACTTAATTGCTGTGGATATTTTGGGCATTTAGAGGGGAGGGTAATTAAAAGGCCAGAGAAATTAAACTTTCACAGTGATCTTTACATTTATGTGATTCCTTTTTTAAAATGTCCTCCAAAGGCAAGCCTGACAACTTAAAAATAAATGAAGAACTGGATTGTTTTGAAAAATTTCGCATCACTTTTATCTGTAGATGCGGTTTCATTGGTTTTTTAGTTATATTGGAGAAAGGACCATTAAAATACTAGAAATCAAACATTGATTTTGTTCACTTTGTCTTCAGGCAGGTGTCAACTAAACAATGTCCAAGACCCATGCCCGCTCTCGTGTTTTCAAACCTTCCAGGAGGAAAATGAGAATTCTTTTTGCCACTTCATAAGTATTACACATGATGAAATTTAAATATTTGCCATAATTAAAAATTGTATATGGTCTGTTGGGACAAACCAGAGCTTGGTTGAGATGGGCTCCTATCTGTATCTGGCTATATGAAAGACCCAGGTGGTTGGTCACCTGATGCAAAGAGCCAAGTCCTTGGAAAAGACCCTGATGCTGGGGAAGATTAAGGGCAGGAGGAGAAGGGGGACGACAGAGGATGAGATGATTGGATGGCTTCACCGACTTGATGGACATGAGGTTGGGCAAACTCTGGGAGATAATGAAGGATAGGGAAGCCTGGCATGCTGCAGTCTGTGGGGTCGCAAAGTTGGACATAACTTAGTGACTGAACAATAACGAAAAGGTGTTGGCAGTCAGTTCTGCTGACCTCTTTCTTTGTATCATGTGTAAGTTGGAATGGTAGAAGAGTCTATAAGCTCAGAAGTACTATGTTTCATGAGGTACCCTTTATCTAAAAATCCTACATTTTGTGGATCTAGAGGCTAATGAGTCTTCTTTTAAGTGAAACTACTTTTATATTAATTTTGATAATGAATACTTGGACTGTGACATTAACAAGCTTGTTCTTGTTGTTTAGTGGCCAGGTTGTATCCCATTCTTTGCTACCCTATGGACTGTAGCCTGCCAGACTCCTCTGTCCATGGGATTTTCCAGGCAAGAATACCAGAATGGATTGCCATTTCCTTCTCCAGGGGATCTTCCTGACCCAGGGATCAAACCCGTGTCTCCTACATTGGCAGGCAGATTCTACCACTGAGACACCAGGGAAGCCTTTTAACAAGCTTAGTATTTATGAGATATATTGGGCATTTTCAATATATGTTAAGTCAGAAGAGCCCTACTTCATATTTGCTACATTCACTGAGTAAGTTAGATATACAGGATTTGGAGATTGATTTCATATTGATCCCCAACAATTTTAGGAGTTATACTAAAAGTGCTATTCTGAAACTCTCCTCCCAGGCTTTTAAAGTAATATTATTCTTTCCTCTTTCTCAGTCTTCATCATTTTTTCTTGAATAAAACATCAAGTTACTTAAACATCCAGGTTTCCACTTGGAAAATTCATAAGAGACTCATAAGTAACCACTTGGCTCCAATATGTATAAAAAGCCCTGAGAACTCTGATGAAACTTGAGATTCTCAAGGAAAATAAAAATTGAAAAACTGATTATAAAAGAGATAAAAAAATTTAAACAGATCAGTAACCCTCAAAAAAAAAAAAAAAAAAAGGTAGTAAAAGTAACCAAAGAGCTACACCTTATAGTAGCACCAGACCTGGATTGCTTATGGGGGGAATTCTGCCCAAACATTAAGGAATGGATAATTCCAATGTTGTTTAAAATATTGCAAAGCAAACAAAATAGGAAAACTTCCCACCTCGAACTTGGGGTCACTTTTGCTGTCTTTTCAATCAGGAAAGAAAATTACTCAGTCAGTCTGGGTCAGCTTTGCTGAAGACATGGTACTCTTAAAAATGTACTTATATTTTATTCATTTACCCATTTGTGTATTAAATATGTGCCAACTGGCCTCCCTGGTGGCTCAGTGGTAAAGAATCTGCCTGTAATGCAGGAGATGTGTAGGAGACACTGGTTTGGAAGATCCCCTTGAGGAAGAAATGGCAACCCACTCCAGTATTCTTGCCTGGGAAAAACCATGCACAGAGGAGCCTAGCAGGCTAGAGTCCATGGGGTCGCCAAGAGTTGAACACAAGTGAGCACAGACACACACACACAGGTGTTTGTTGATGGTGAGAATAAAGCAGTGAATAGGGTTTTAAAGAATGAAAAGAAACATTTCCTGTCCTCAGAGCAGAGGCTTCAGGCTCTGGTTGTGGTGGGAGCCAGGCCTATGCACAGTAAGACAAGGGGATGAACAAGGAATGAGGCAGAGGTAGTGTTTTGGGTGATGAGTAAGCTATAGCCTCTAGACCTTAGAGTTTGAACACTGATCCACCAGATGGTCTACCAAATTTTACATCCATACCCAGTGGTTGGGATAATGATCATGGTAAGAAATCTTTAACCATCTGAGAACCAGGAATGGAGCATAATGCAAAGGCCAGGAAATCTGGTCAGATAGATGGGGTTGAGTTACAAATCTCCCAGTACGGTGATCTTTGATAGAAACTTCCATCTCCTGGGGCTGAGACCAGGTGAGCAGGGACAGCTCTTCCTGAATGAATACCACTCCCTAGACTTGTCCTGTCATTTTCTCTGAATTTTGCCAAGTAAAGGAAAATCTAGGTTGAAAGGAATAGTGTGAAGGTTGAAACAGAGGAGGTAAGACAGAGTTTAGAAAATAAAAAACAGAGATGATACCCAATGCATAGTAACAAGGTATTTCAGATGTGTGGAATAACCTCTTTACTTAAAAAAGAAAAAATGTAGTATTGCTGGTGGTGGCACAGGTTTCTAGAAGCTGTCTTTTGACTACAGTTACAGTTGGATCATGGGAAGAGCAAGAGAGTTCCAGAAAAACATCTACTTCTGCTTTATTGACTATGCCAAAGCCTTTGACTGTGTGGATCATAATAAACTGTGGAAAATTCTGAGAGAGATGGGAATACCAGACCACCTGACCTGCCTCTTGAGAAATCTGTATGCAGGTCAGGAAGCAACAGTTAGAACTGGACATGGAACAACAGACTGGTTCCAAATAGGAAAAGGAGTACGTCAAGGCTGTATATTGTCACCCTGCTTATTTAACTCATATGCAGAGTACATCATGAGAAATGCTGGGCTGAAGAAGCACAAGCTAGAATCAAGATTTCTGGGAGAAATATCAATAACCTCAGATACGCAGATGACACCACCCTTATGGCAGAAAGTGAAGAGGAACTAAAAAGCCTCTTGATGAAAAGTGAAAGAGGAAAGTGAAAAAGTTAGCTTAAAACTCAACATTCAGAAAACGAAGATCATGGCATCCGGTCCCATCACTTCATGGGAAATAGATGGGGAAACATTGGAAACAGTGTCAGACTTTATTTTTTTGGGCTCTCAAATCACTGCAGATGGTGACTGCTGCCATGAAATTAAAAGACGCTTACTCCTTGGAAGGAAAGTTATGACCAACCTAGATAGCATATTCAAAAGCAGAGACATTACTTTGCCAACTAAGGCCCATCTAGTCAAGGCTATGATTTTTCCAGTGGTCATGTATGGATGTGAGAGTTGGACTGTGAAGAAGGCTGAGCGCCGAAGAATTGATGCTTTTGAACTGTGGTGTTGGAGAAGACTCTTGAGAGTCCCTTGGGCTGCAAGGAGATCCAACCAGTCCATTCTGAAGATCAGCCCTGAGATTTCTTTGGAAGGAATGATGCTAAAGCTGAAACTCCAGTACTCTGGCCACCTCACTTGAAGAGTTGACTCATTGGAAAAGACTCTGATGCTGGGAGGGATTGGTGGCAGGAGGAGAAGGGGACGACAGAGGATGAGATGGCTGGATGGCATCACCGACTCGATGGAGTTTGAATGAACTCCGGGAGTTGGTGATGGACAGGGAGGCCTGGCGTGCTGCGATTCATGGCGTCGCAAAGAGTCGGACACGACTGAGCGACTGAACTGAACTGAACTGAACAGTTGAATCACCTTTACACTGAGACTGAGGGATGTGGGGGCAGTATAGAGAAAGTATAAGAATACTGTGTTACAGTTTGAGGTTCTCCACAGAAAGATGGAGAGATTCTCTGATGTTTATGTTCAGTTTGAGGAGTTTAGGTGTTTTTTTAAATTTTTCACATTAAGTAAGTCATGAAATTTAAACTGTAGGTACTGTGTTAGTAATTTGGGTGTGCTGAACAGGAGTATGACTGCCTTTTAAGGGATTTTAGTGTGTGCATTTGGATTGCTTGGTGACATTTGAAATTTTGTTTTTAGCCACTGTCAGAAACATCATAATTTTTCCTTCTGAAACAGATTTTGAACACCTGCAAAGGTTGATCAAACTAGGATAGTTTTAATAAACTATTAATCTCTCTTCTTTAATGTCAACCCAGCTTTTAAAGTCACTCATTTGTATCTGACTCTTTGCCACACCATGGACTTTACAGCCCATGGAATTCTCCAGGCCAGAATGCTGGAGTGGATAGCCTATCCCTTCTCCCGGAGATCTTCCCAACTGAGGAATCAAACCCAGGTCTCCCGCATTGCAGGCGGATTATTTCCTGCAATGCAGGAGACCCCAGTTTGATTCCTGGGTTGGGAAGATACCCTGAGAAGGGATAGGCTACCCACTCCAGCATTCTGGCCTAGAGAATTCCATGGACTGTATAGTCCATGGGGTCACAAAGAGTCAGATATGACTGAGTGACTTTCACAGCTTTTAAAACTGTTCATCAGCTACCTGAACCATCAGCTCAAGGCACTTGGGTTGATTTAATATATGCCTTTTCCATTAAACATTCTTGTAGCCAGAATGCATTGAGAGGATAGAAATTTTTTCAGTCTTGTTCATTTATAGTCCAGTTTTCTAAATTCTCTTGTTTTTAAAGTAAGATTACTTTAATTTTATTTCCTTATCTCAACAGTTATGTTGGTATTTTTTTATCTTTCAAGCAGAGGAGATTGTTTCGAATTGTAGCATCAGTCCTTCAGAATTTCAGTAAAGGATACCAACTTTAACCAAGTGTAATTAAATATATAGTTTAAGTGTATCTCATCATTAAAAGGTTATTTATGTTTAAAGTGCTGACCTTTCAGGATGTACACAAGAGTGTTCTAAAACAGAATTTCTGAACGTTGGCCATGAAACCACTGTCTTGGCCTGACAAATGAATTGGAAATAAGCTACCCAACACTGGGAATGGGTCATTAATTTTAATCAAAGGTGATGCAGGAAGGCGAATGGGATGCATGACAATGTCAACAGCCCAGTAGATGTTAAGAGACCACACAGCCTTCCTTGTTACTTGGTTGGGCCATTAGTTGAGGTTGGGTGAAGACAGAAAGCCATGTCTGGAATTGAATGACCAGGTCACTCCAAAATCTAACAGAGAACTGCTCATTTCAGAATCACATTGTAATGCCATTAGAAGTCAAGGACAGCTTTTAGAAAATATTGGAGGATTTTTTTTTTTTTTAAACCAAGCATCTAGCTAGTTTTTTCCAACTTTGACAAGCTCTCTGTTTTCTTGCCTCCTTTCCTCCTGAATGGCTTATTGATATTTACAGAAGATCAAGAAATCGAACAGACTTAGAAAAAAAAATCTCAAAGCCTGTTTGCTTTTCAGAATTACATATTCTTAGTTGTAAAACTCTGGTAAATGCCAGAAACAATAGCAGACCAAAGGTATTAAGCAGGGTAATTAATGCTCTGTGGGGATCTCATTGTCCCTTGTCTCTCTCTTATGTTCTTGTATGTAGAAATGGTTTCACTAATTGAAACTAAACTTTCTTAATTGCTTTAATGAAAGCATTTGTTTTATAATTGTAAAAGCCAAAGTGCTTATGCCTTACTGTAAATTGTCAGTATGGGCTTGATAACATTAGCAATATTCATGATGGTGGAAACCTTTTCTTTTAATCAGTAAGTATATTTCATTATTTTGAGTATATTTTCAATTATAAGAAAGGTAGCATATGACAGCTTGAATTAATGATGTTTATAATAAAGATATAAAAATGCAGAAGGGACAAAGAGACATTTTCATATCTCTGCTTCAAGTTTGTGAAGAAAGTTCATTTATTCTGACACAGCACTGCATACATAAGAATGATATGTGTGACTGCCTTAGTAATTTTTACACATTTTTAAGAAAGAAAAGCAATTATATTGCTGTCTTGTTAATGGAATACTGTCATAAGTAATAGTATTTGTTCTTTCTGTAGATGAAGATCAGCTTCGTGCAAGGGGTTATGACAAAACGCCAGACTTTATTTTACAAGTACCAGTTGGTAAGTCCTTAGACTCTACTGTGCATTTGTTTATAGAGTAAAGTGATGTGTTTTTTTCCCCATAGCTTTTAAAATTTTTGTTAATATTAACAAATGTTACCAAAGAATCTGTATTAGCTTGATAATTTTGTATTCAAATGTGTGACATAATTGCAAAAGATTTTTAAGTGGCAGGAAATAATAGGTTCAGGAGAAACCTAAGCTTTAAAAACTTTTACCTATGTTGAAGAAATAAGCATGTCTTCAAAAGACATTTTGGTTACCATTTTCAAGTCATTTCTCTATATATTGCATTTTTAAAACAGAGTTCTGTGGAAAAGCCAGGATCACTTTGGTTTGCTTTCTTATTATTTGTCAGTTTATACAGGCAGTCTCAGAATAGGAGAGAGACTTTTGTAAATGACAAAAATAAAAGGGGTGTGACTGTAGCATAAACGTTCCTTGTCACAAACAGATACGATGTGTTGTTTTATAATTACATCTCTAGATGATGGTGAGGGTTAAGCCTCTCTTCGTTAATGTGAAGCATGGGAGAGACCCAGGCAGAGTCAGAATTTTCAATCTCCCCTTCCCTTTGCTCTGTATTTGTAATGCTTTGTTCCTTAGCTGTAGAAGGGCACATAATTCACTGGATTGAAAGCAAAGCCTCATTTGGTGATGAATGTAGCCACCATGCCTACCTGCATGACCAGTTCTGGAGCTACTGGAATAGGTAAGGCCCCATTATTTTTCTCTTAAGATAAACGATACTCAGCTGAAATTTCATTAGGAAAAAAATATTTTGTTTAGATGGTGAAAATGCTAGTAGCCTTTGTTTCTAGTAAATACACAGACTTGATTAATGTATTCATTTCAGATAATTTCGACTTCTCTGCATTCATAATGTTGCTTCACTTTTTAAAACAAAAAATCTGTGCATGAGGTCAAAATTATTATATACTCCATTTTCCATTTTACAGTGATAATATTGGTGTCACTTAAAATATGAATAATAGGATGTGGTATATATTATACTATTGACACTGACTTTTATCCTCTTGATGTGAAAGTTATGCCTTCCATCAGATCTTAAAAAAGTATTTTATCCTCAGCTCTCTGAGGAAAGTATCCAAACAATATGAAAGTCAAAACAAATTGACCTTCCAGTGATAGAAAAGCATTTACCTACCAACTTCAACCAACATTTCCAAAGGCATGGGGATCTCAGTGGTTAAGAGAAAGATGGTGTTGGAGGAAGGGGGAGGATGCTGTATTGCTAAGTACCCCCTCATGTGTCTGGGCCTGCAGATTATCTCAGTTAATACAAGAAAGCGTGATTTGGGGATAATGGGATTTTATTCACAAGATTATTTGGGATAATGGGATTTTATTCCCATTTTACCGATAAGGAAATAATATGCCTACAGCTAGTTATCGTGCATTGTCTTGGTCACTTCTAAATCCGTGCTATTTTTAGTACAGCTCTATTGATGTTTACAATACAACTGTTGAAACTTTGGCATTTGCTATTATTGGAGTCCTAAGCTTTCATATCACATATTTTTTACCCATTAGACCAGAAGGTGGGTCAAAGGGTAACCTTCCTAGATTAACTGTGTTCCTTGGTACTGAACAACTTTAAGAATACGATGGTGGGATGGCATTGGTTTGACTCACTAAGAAACAACTCACTAAGAGACAGTAACATCTATGGGCAGTAGTCTTACCCTGGAACAAAACAGTGACAGTCTCCAGAATTTGGCATTATATTGTTACCCAGCTTTACAAAAGGCCAGTGGGCCTCGCCTGTAGCAGATGTGCTAAAATAAGCCCACTTTTTGCCATGGTAACAATGATCATGACAAAATGCTGAACGTAATGGCTTTCTTGATTTTCTTGTGTAATTGTGCGTAGCATCCGAGCTTTACTTTACAGGGATGGAGGAGGAAAGTGCAAAATGTTTTAGAAATCAATGCTGCTTCAGCGTTTCCTGTCTTTTATTCAGCCATTATTCAAATTAGCAGTAATGTGATAAATTGAATTTCAGATTTTTAGCAATTTTATGATGAGTTGGAAATAGTAAAGAAAGCATCATTTTTGATAGTATAGGGAAAGCAATGACAAGAAAATCAAATTGTTTAGGTTGCTAAAGGATTTTTTTTTTTAACTGCTAAACTCAATCATTTTGCATCAAGACTGTCTTCCCACTTTGGTACTGGTCAAGCCTTTTATGAGAAACAATTAGAATTTGAATCCAAAACAGTAAAGCTTACTTAAAAATTCCAAAGGCATGTCTTCATTCTAAAACAACTCAGCTATTGTCTACTCTGTGCTCAGCCCTCACCATTTTAGAAGCTGATTAAAATAATCAAATCACCTGTATGATAAACTATGGATTATTCACATGGCTGGAGGGGGTTCTGAGCAGTGGATGATTTAATAGTTTGATTTGGACTAGATTTTGGATTTTTTTTTTGCATGCTGCTTTTTAAATTTTAATGACGTTTTATTTATATGATTACTACTATTGCTACAATTACTACTATTGACTTATGTTTCTTAAACACTTTCTTTGAATGTATGCCAAGTAAGTGCACATAGTTCACTTAGGGCACGTTATGTGGTAAGGGGAAGCCAGATTATTCAAGAGGAAAATGCTCTACACAGAAGTCACTGGTTTACCAAACGTCTGCAGAGAGGCCAAGAAAAGCAGGTCATACTGACATTCAATGTGGAACATAGAGGCATTTACTTGTAAGTAAGACTTGTCAGTGATGGGGCATTTTGACTGAAGAAAACTTAGCCCATTGACCAAAGTTTGGGAATCCTACATTTTTCATATTTTCACCTCAACACAACTCAACAGTAGTTGCTAAAATTCCTCAGAGTTGGAAGCAATCGTCTCTCCCACCTGTAGGTAACCTTTCAAGAAAGAGGGTGTTGGTTGCAGTTTAGGCTAGTGGCGTTATTTGTGTAATAAGCCTCTAGTCAACATAAAACTGTTATCTAATGTCACACTGTTTTTAGATTTTCCTCCAGTTTTCTTGAGATATAATTGCCATACAGCACTGTGTAAGTTTAAGGTGTATATACAACATAATAATTTGACATACATACATCACGAAATGATTATCAGAATTGTCACCCTATTTTTAAACATTGGATCCTGTGATAAGAATGTTCAGTTAATGTTTGAAAAATCATAATCTTGTCTAAGCCTATTTTTCTATATAAATAACTTCAAAGCCCCTAAGTTTTAGTGTAATATTTCTCTGAGTTTTCTTTTTATGTAAATTGATATTCTTACCCACCCTATAAGCAACTCCTGACAAAGTTGACCACACCCTCCCTCTTTATTAAAGCTTTTGTTTGTTTGTTTTTGGCTTCCAAGAGACAGTCTTCTGAGATTTTTTTCCCTGGCATTCCATCTGTGTATTCTTTCTCCTTTTCCAGTTCTTCCCCATCTTCCCAGCACTAGGCTTGAAGGCCCTGGAACTCAGTGCTCACCCTCCTCCCTCTCCTGTGTACATATTTCCTGGGTGTTCCCTGGAGACCTCACCAGAGACTATGGCTTCCTATTCCGTCTCGTGCTGCTATCTCTAACTTTTATCCCCAGCCCTAAGATTTTCCCCCTAGTACACATTTGTTTGTCTAGCCAGCTGTCTGCTCAGTATCGCCTCCTGGATACCTAACAGATATCTGAGACTTTACATATCCAAAATTAAACTCTTGACTTTTCTCCTCAAGGTTATTAGCCTCTTACTTCCTCTCAAGCTCAATGAGTGGCATCCCAGTCTCTCCCAATACTCAAGCCCAAAGCCCCACGTATCATCACCAGTTCGTCAGCAGGTCCATTCAGCCCTGCCTTCACCACAGCTCAGACTGCGCCGTGTGTC
Source organism: Capra hircus (assembly GCF_001704415.2). Lineage (NCBI taxonomy): Eukaryota > Metazoa > Chordata > Mammalia > Artiodactyla > Bovidae > Capra > Capra hircus. The sequence continues at coordinate 70,663,959 of NC_030817.1, read as the reverse complement.
GCCACCCCACCTGCTGTCGCTTCACTGTCCGTCATCTTCTCTCGGACTGTTCTACCGCAGTTTCTAAACTGGCCTTCTTACATCAGCACTTGTGCTCCTACGGTCAGAGTTGCATACCTTAGGCAGAGTGACTCTCAGAAAATATGAATCAGATCGTATCCCTTCCCTGCTTAACACTCTTCAGTGGCTCCCCACCACATTTAAAATGCAATTGATTTCCTAGAGGAGGGAGATGGGGTGGGAGATGGGAGGGAGGTTCAAGAGGGAGGGACACATGTACACCTGTGACTGATTCATGTTGGTGTATGGCAGAAACCAATACAATATTGTAAAGCAAATATTTACAATAAAAAATTTAAAAAAAAATACAATCCAAACTCTATACCATGACATTCAGAGCCCTGTAAGGCCTGCCTCTCACCTCAGACCCAGCCACACCTCTGCTCTCCCTTCACCTAGAGTTCTCTCTTGTCTCTGAAACTTCCTTGGCAGGTTTCTCCATCTTCCGTGAATCTACACTGCTTGTTTCTAATTCAAGACCCTCACTCTGGCTAATCCTTCTGCTTGGAACTGTCTTCACTTGGATCTCCACGAAGCTTGCCCTTTACGATGACATTCAGCTGTCTGCTCAAATTTCCCCTCCTCAAGGGGCCCTTCCCCAGCCACCCAGTCTAGATGGCGTCACCCTCAGTCATTTCTCTCCTCAGTCAGCTTTACTTTTCTTCATAAAATTTACCCTTATCTGAGGGAATGAATAAGACTGTAGGTAGAAACATTTAAACACAAATTTACTTGGTTTGGAAGAGCTTTGTTTACCTTTTGTGTTGCTCTTTCTAATTACTACATGTGTGCGGCTCATTCTTTCATAATCAAAACTTCAAGAATTTTTTCTGTCTTAATTCACTTCAAACAAATTTAAATTTTGCAATAGGCGCCTTCTGTAAAATCAGATTAAGTATAGAACTTAAGCTGCCTTTCCGGCAAGTAGGCCCTCATCCCAGGTATGAACCTTGATTAACAAGCTCCTTAGAACTCTACAGTCTCCACTTCTGTGGGGTTTAAAGACTGCCTTTGAGAAGCAGCATTTGGGCCATAATAGAGCCCCAAATTATATAGGGCTGTGTATACAGTTGTATAGAAAATACATATATATTTACATATATCAGTGTGTGTATATATATGTGTGTGTATATATATATATGTATATCAGAATATTTCAGACTACATATGTATACAAATTTATGCAGTTGACAACAAAAAAAATGCCCTCTCATCCTCCTTTTCTAGTCAAAAGGTGGGTTCTTTGACAATTTGACCTACATTACTAAGTGCATTTTCATTTTGAGATGATGACAGGTAACGAAAAAACTAATTCTATAGTCTGAGGCCAGAATATACATGGGTTCTAACTTGTGGCCTTTCAAAGAAGCAGAAGCAGACACCCTAGGCTCACTTTCGTGGTTGAAGATAAAATGGGTCAGTTTGGATGAAAACACTGATGAACCTAAATTACGAAGAGCCACATGCAGCCATACAGCACATGAACAATGCCCAACAGCACCGAGTCAGGAGCATAGAAATCTCATTTGTAAGCTCGGCCCAGTCCCCTGCCATCCTGGGCACATTCTGACACACTGTCATCAGTGGAATCTTTTTAAATGCACTTGTAGCTAATACCTCTCTACTTCTCTCAAAGAAGATCTAAGCTTACTGACTGGAAAGAATAAGGCAAAATGTTGTTTGAACATGATTTTCCAATTCAACAATCCTTGATGTAATGGGAGAAATCTATCCTGTTCTTGTATTTGAAGCCAGGCCTTGCCACTCTCTGGATCCATTCCTTGAAACAGCTTGCTTAACCTCCCTGAGCCTTTGTTTTTCTTCCTCAATAAAGTGGGGTCAACAATACCTTCTTCACATATTGTTGTGAAGATCAGTTGTTTAATACATACAAATCACTTTCACAGTGCTTGGCAATCAACAGATGTACTCTCCTCTGTCTCTTTTTCCTGAGTATCATGGTCTGATGGAATGTAGAAATCTTCTCAGCAGATATTTTAATTTCCTTTGCTGCTAGATAAACTCCTGCTCGGCTCACTTCAGCACTCAGCCTGACTGACATCTCTTTGGGAAACCTTCTTGTAGTTCAAGATTGGGTTCAGTGCCCCTCCTGTGTTTTCCTAATAATTTCATAGCATTTGTCAAATATTGTAATTGCTTGTTTACTTACCACTCTCCTCCAGTTAATATATTGAGTTCCGTCTTATCTGTTTTATCCATTGTCAAATGTCCAGAAGCCGGTGGGATGCCTGGCACATAGCTGCCAGTAGGTGGTCATAGATATTTATTGAACAAATGAGTATATGAATGAATTTTGTGATGCATAACAGACAACAACATTGTGAATCCACCACTAAGGATTGTGTTAGTCATTCTGACATTAAAACTCAGAAGGAGGCCTTCCCTCATGATCCAGTGTTTGGGGCTCCACTGCAGGGAGCATGGGTTTGATCCCTGGTCAGGAAACTAAAATCTTTCTTGCCGCACAGCACAGCAAGAAAGAAAAAAAAAAAACACAACAGGGCCAAAATTTTTTTTAAAGTATGGTACTCTAAGTATGGTGAGAAAAATGCTTCATTTTTCTAGAAAACTTTTATAGGCTTTCCAGATGTATAGACTTTTGCAGATGTTTACCATGAACTATATCACGTTTACTTACATACATTTTCAAATAGAAAATAACCAATAACTTCATGGTAAATACTATGAAGATTTTTAGGCACATGTTTTTAATCTTAGATTAATTACTTGCTTTCACAAAACTTCAGCAAGGTAGGTATCTCATTTGAGATTTGACATGAAATGCCTTAAAAATCCAAGAGTAAGAATAGAGACTTATGTACAATGTCCCCAAATATTTAGGGTTATGTTTCAAATTCAGTTCAGTTCAGTTCAGTCGCTCAGTCGTGTCCGACTCTTTGCAACCCCGTGAATTGTAGCACGCCAGGCCTCCCTGTCCATCACCAACTCTTGGAGTTCACTCAAACTCCATCAAGTCGGTGATGCCATCCAGCCATCTCATCCTCTGTCATCCCCTTCTCCTCCTGCCCCCAATCCCTCCCAGCATCAGAGTCTTTTCCAATGAGTCAACTCTTTGCCATCAGGTGGCCAAAGTACTAGAGTTTCAGCTTTAGCATCATTCCTTCCAAAGAAATCCCAGGGCTGGTCTCCTTCAGAATGGTTGGATATCCTTGCAGTCCAAGGGATTCTCAAGAGTCTTCTCCAACACCACAGTTCAAAAACATCAATTCTTCAGCACTCAGCTTTCTTCACAGTCCAACTCTCACATCCATACATGACCACTGGAAAAACCATAGCCTTGACTAGATGGACCTTTGTTGGCAAAGTAATGTCTGCTTTTGAATATGCTATCTAGGTTGGTCATAACTTTCCTTCCAAGGAGTAAGCGTCTTTTAATTTCATGGCTGCAGTCACCATCTGCAGTGATTTGGAAGCCCAAAAAAATAAAGTCTGACACTGTTTCCCCTGTTTCCCCATCTATTTCCCATGAAGTGATGGGACCAGATGGCATGATCTTAGTTTTCTTAATGTTGGGCTTTAAGTCAACTTTTTCACTCTCTTCTTTCACTTTCATCAAGAGGCTTTTTAGTTCCTCTTCACTTTCTGCCATAAGGGTGGTGTCATCTGCATATCTGAGAAAATAAAGTCTATTTTATCCTGCATGAATATCTGGAAATTCTGATTTGCATTAAGAATTCCTAGACTCCTTGGAGATCCATGCTGCAGGTGGCAATGTAGACAGAAGTGGCCCCACTGCATAGCCCATCTCCCTTTTCTTATCACTTTTGGCTCCGTCCTGGGACTTCCCTGATGGCTTAGATGGTAAAGATTCTGAGTTCTATGCAGGAAACCTGGGTTCAATTCCTGGATCAGGAAGATCCCCTGGAGAAGGGAACAGCTACCCACTCCAGTATTCTTGCCTGGAGAATTCCATAGATGGAGGAACCTGGTGGGCTAAAGTCCATAGGGTTGCAAAGAGTCGGACATGACTGAGGAGCTACCACTAACACTTAGGCTCCATCCTACACCTGGGAAGGTTTCAAGCACACCCCAGCCTGCGCATCCAAGTTCTATGTACCTTTCCACAAACTTCTGCTCTTGGTCATCTCTCTGGCCAGAGGTGCACACTCTGGTGGTCTGCCCTCTTATCAAAAGGGCAGGCTCTAGGAGTGATCTCAGAGCTCTTGAATCAGGAAGTTCTGGGGTCCCTGGTAACAAGGAGTGTGGCCTAGAAAGGTATTAGAGGGGAGAGACATCAGGTGAAGATGTTCCCTTTGCTCCACAGATTCCTCACCCCTTATGTGTGTGTGTGTTAGTCCCTTAGTTGTGTCCTGCTCTGTGTGACTGCATGGACTGTAGCCTGCCAGGCTCCTCTGTCCTGAGAATTCTCCAGGCAAGAACACTGCAGTGGGTAGCCATTCCCTTCTCCAGGGATCTTCCCAACCCAAAATTGGGTCTCACATATTGCAGGCAGATTCTTTACGGTCTGAACCACCAGGGAAGCCCTGGGCTGGGGTTCAACCAGAGGAGGCCAGAGCAGAATCCTCTAAAGTTTGGATTCAGGCTATGGACCCCTCTTGACTGGGTCTAAAGGATAGTATCAAAGTAAGCAAGTGTATTTGTCTTCCAAAGTCATTTCTGTGCTGGTATTAGGATATGAGGGGAGATGAGCACCAGAGGAAATAAAGTCTTGATCATATTTATGTCTCCCTGAAAAGATGAAGAGCTGAGTTGCATCTGTGGGATTTTTGAACCTTTGGCTCCAGAAAGTCTACTCTCCTAGAGGCAATGCTAAGCTAATACCTCTGCCACAAGAATTGATTTGACTTTAGTTCTTACCTCTAAGTATTTTTTTAAAGATTGGTTATCTACTCAATGGTCTACTGATTGCTTTCTCTGGTCTGTGCTAACTTGAGAGGTGAGGCATTTAGAATGGGGCTGCCGAGCAGTTAGACTCAAGGAAGGTATTTTTCAGAGGATGGCCAAAGATTTTTTTTTTTTTTTTTCGTATGAAGATACTTCCAGGAAGCCTGCAATTAGCCAAATCACAGATTTCCAGTTATTTCAGTCTTGTTAACAACACATCTGTCTCAAGTTGGAAAATGAGCCTCAGTTATAGATGCTCTTGGAAACCTTCAATTACAGTAGCCTCAGAAAGCACCACTGCCATATACTAACAAGCAGTCCTCAGCAGCTAGAGACATATTGACTAATAATTAGCAAATGTACTGCAGAAGGCCTCTCTAAAGGTAAAATATAATAATTTGTTTTTCCATCTCTTAGAATGGAGCTGGTTGTGAGATACTGATGTCTCCTTGCTCCAAACAAATATTTGACATTGTTATTAGCTGGAGTAACCTTGAAATATTTTTTTTTTAGGGAAGGAAGTGTCTTCTGTGTATATAGTACTTTGAGTTTTCATAATGTATCTTGCATTTGGAATGTGAATAGCAAGAACTTTCCCCATGAGGGAATTCATGTTTTCTGCCACTGTTAATTGTTTTCAGTGTTGACTTTAAATGCAAAGCTGAATGAACAATAGAAATGTTGTCTTAGGCTGTTGAAGTGATATTTGCAATAAAGAGATGGTGGTTGAGAAAACTGGTATGAGTTAAAGAATTAAAGGGAAAAAAATAGACTTATAAAGAAATATCAGTGAATTACAGTTCCTCAGAAAGATGTCTGATTATTGTCTTCAGATATATGCAAGATTTTTTCTTTTTGATTTGTTGACCAGTTTTCCAAATCCAGGGACTTAAGAATTGTGGAAAGGATGACTCTCCTTGCCAAACTATTATGATAGAGTTAATATGAGTCACGTATGTTTCCGAAGGTTTACTACAAATCAAAAGCTCTCTCAGGAGAAGATGAGCGCACATTCTTCTGCTCCACCATCTTGTCAGAATAGTGATACCCCATGTCCAAGGACAAAGGAGAAGCCCCAACAAGACGGTTGGAGGGACGAAGTCGCATTTAGAATCAAACCCCAGACCTGCTAGAAATGCTCGGAGGCTCAAACAAAACCTTGTACGCACCAGGACCCAGAGGCCCCACAGAGACTGAGCCAGACTTGCCTTTGAGTGTTTGAGTCTCTCCTGCGGAGGCATGGGTCACCAGTGACTTGCCGCAGGGACAGGGGCTCTGGCTGCGGCAGACCTGGGTTACCCAGCCTGTGGCATAAGCCCTCTTTGAAAAGGTCACCATTAGCCCCTCCACAGAGCCACCGAGCAGACAACCCACAAATTGCAGAACAATTATACCAAAGAGATTCTCGAACTGTGAAGAAAGTTCTAGGACACGCAACAGATTTCCCAACCTGGGGATCCAGCAAAGGGACTGAGAACCCCCAGGGAATTTGACTTTGGAGGTGAGTAGGAGACTGTGCCAGACTTGCCTGTGAGTGTCCAGAAGTCCAAACAACAGGGAGGGAACACAACCCAGCCCTCCAACAGAAAATTTGATTAAAGATTTCTGAGTGTGGCTCCGCCCATCAGAACAAGACCCAGTTTAGTCTCTCCCTTCAGGAAACTCCCATAAGCCTCTTATCCTCATTCATCAGAAGGCAGACAATGAAAACCACAATCTCAGAAGACTAACCAAACTGATCACATGGACCACAGTCTTGTCTAACTCAATGAAACTAAGAGCCATGCTGTGTAGGGCCACCCAAGATGGTCGGGTCATGCTGGAGAGTTCTGACAAAACGTGGTCTGCTGGAGAAGAGAATGGCAAACCACTTCAGTATTCTTGCCTTGAGAACCCCATGAACAGTATGAAAAGGCAAAAAAAATAGGACACTGAAAGATGAACTCCCCAGGTCAGTAGATGCCCAATATGCTACTGGAGATCAGTGGAGAAATAACTCCAGAAAGAATGAAGAGATGGAGCCAAAGCAAAAACAATGTCCAGTTGTGGATGTGACTGGTGATGGAAGTAAAGTCCGATGCTGTAAAATGCAATAATGCGTAGGAACCTGGAATGTTAGGTCCATGAATCAAGGCAAATTGGAAGGGGTCAAACAGGAGATGGCAAGAATGAACATCAATGTTTTAGGAATAAGTGAACTAAAATGGACTGGAATGGGTGAATTTAACTCAGATGACCATTATATCTACTACTGTGGGCAAGAACCCCTTAGAAGAAATGGAGTAGCCCTCATCGTCAACAAAAGAGTCCAGTATGCAGTACTTGGGTGAAATCTCAAAAATGACAGAATGATCTCTGTTCATTTCCAAGGCAAACCATTCAGTATCACAGTAATCCAAGTCTATGCCCCAACCACTAATACCGAAGAAGCTGAAGTTGAACAGTTATATGAAGACCTTCTAGAACTAACACCCAAAACAAATGTTCTTTTCATCATAGGGGACTGGAATGCAAAAGTAGGAAATCAGAAGATACCTGGAGTAACAGGCAAGTTTGGCCATGGAGTACAAAATGAAGCAGGACAAAGGCTAACAGAGTTTTGCCAAGAAAAAGCACTGGTCATAGCAAACACCCTCTACCAACAACACAAGAGATGACTCTACCCATGGACATCACCAGATGGTTGACACCTAAATCAAATTTATTAAATTCTTTGCAGCCGAAGATGGAGAAGCTCTATACAGTCAGCAAGGAGAAGGCGATGGCACCCCACTCCAGAACTCTTGCTTGGAAAATCCCATGGACGGAGGAGGCTGGTAGGCTGAGGTCCATGGGGTCACACAGAGTCAGACATGACTGAAGCAACTTAGCAGCAGCAGCAGCATACAGTCAGCAAAAACAAGACCAGGAGCTAACTATCACTCAAATCATGAACTCCTTATTGCCAAATTCAGACTTAAAGTGAAGAAAGTGGGGGAAACCACTAGACCATTCAAGAGGTATGACCCAAATCAAATCCTTTACAATTATAGAGTGAAAGTGACAAATGGACTCAAGGGATTCGATCTGATAGACAGTACCTGAAGAACTATGGATAGAGATTCATGACATTGTACAGGAGACAGTGATCAAGACCATCCCCAAGAAAAGGAAATGCAAAAAGGCAAAATGGTTGTCTGAGGAGGTCTTACAAATAACTGAGAAAAGAAGAGAAGCTAAAGGCAAAGAAGAAAAGGAAAGATATCCCCATCTGAATGCAGAATTTCAAAGAATAGCAAGGAGAGATAAGAAAGCCTTCCTCAATGATCAATGCAAAGTAATAGAGGAAAACAATAGAATGGGAAAGACTAGAGATCTCTTCCAGAAAATCAGAGATACCAAGGGAATGTTTCATGCAAAGATGGGCACAATAAAGGACAGAAAAGTATGGACCTAACAGAACAAAAGCAGAAGATATTAAGAAAAGGTTTGATTTGTGGTTCAGTTCAGTCACTCAGTCATGTCCGACTCTTTGTGACTGAAAGGACTGCAGCACACCGGCCTCCTTGTCCATCACCAGCTCCCAGAGCTTGCTCAAACTCATGTCTATCGAGTCAATGATATCATCCAACCATCTCACCCTCTGTCATCCCCTCCTCCTCCTGCCTTCAGTCTTTAATGCCAGCAAAATGATCTTCATGACCAGATAAGCACGATGGTGTGATCACTCACTTAGAGCCAGACATCCTGGAATGCGAAGTCAAGTGGGCCTTAGGAAGCATCACTACGAACAAAGTTAGTGGAGGTGATGGAATTCCAGCTGAGCTTTTTGAAGTCCTTAAAGATGATGCTATAAAAGTGCCGAACTCAATATGCCAGCAAGTTTGGAAAACTCAGCAGTGGCCACAGGACTGGAAAAGGTCAGCTTTCATTCCAATCCCAAAGAAGGACAATGCCAAAGAATACTCAAACTACTGCACAATTGCATTCATCTCACAGGCTAGCAAAGTAATGCTCAGAATTCTCCAAGCCAGTCCTCAACAATACGTGAACCGTGAACTTCTAGATGTTTAAGCTGGATTTAGAAAAGGCAGAAGAACCAGAGATCAAATTGTCAACATCCACTGGATCATGGAAAAAGCAAGAGAGTTCCAGAAAAATATCTACTTCTCCTTTGTTGACTACACTAAAGTTTTTGACTGTAGATTACAGAAAACTTGAAAATTCTTAAACAGATGGGAATACCAGGCCACCTTACCTGCCTCCTGAGAAATCTGTGTGCAGGTCAAGAAGCAGCCATTAGAACCAGACATGCAACAATGGACTGGTTCCAAATTGGGAAAGGAGTACATTAAGGCTGTATATTGTTACCCTGCTTATTTAACTTACATGCGGAGTACATCATGAGAAATGCTGGGCTGGATGAAACACAAGCTGGAATCAAGATTGCCAGAAGAAATATCAATAACCTCAGATATACAGATGATACCACCCTTATGGCAGAAAGTGAAGAAGAACTACAGAGCCTCCTGTTGAAAGTGAAAGAGGAGAATGAAAAGCTGGCTTAAAACTCAGTATTCAGAAAACTAAGGTCATGGCATCCAGTCCCATCACTTCATGGCAAATAGATGAGGAAACAATGAAAACAGTGAGAGACTATTTTTCTGGGTTCCAAAATCACTGCAGATGGTGCCTACAGCCTTGAAATTAAAAGGCGCTTGTTCCTTTGAAGAAAAGCTATGACCAACCTAGACAGCATATTAAAAAGCAGAGACATTACTTTGTCCACAAAGGTCCATCTACTCAAAGGTACGGTTTTTTCCAGTAGTCATGTATGGATGTGAGAGTTGGACTATAAAGAAAGCTGAGCGCCGAAGAATTGATGCTTTTGAACTGTGGTGTTGGAGAAGATTCTTGAGAGTCCCTTGGACTGCAGGAAGATCTAACCAGTCCATCCTAAAGGAGACCAGTCCTGGGTGTTCATTGGAAGGACTGATGCTGAGGCTGAAACTCCAATACTTTGGCCACCTCATGCAAAGAGTTGACTCACTGGAAAAGACCCTGATGCTGAGATTGAAAATTGAAGGCAGGAGGAGAAGGGGATGACAGAGGGTGAGATGGTTGGATGGCATCACCAATTCAATGGACATGAGTTTGAGCAAGCTCTGGGAGCTGGTGATGGACAGTGAGGCCTGGTATGCTGCAGTCCTTTCAGTCAGAAAGAGTTGGACACAACTGAGCGACTGAACTGAACCACAAATCAAACCTGCAAGCAAATGATTGGGTGTCCATTCTAAGAAAGAGAATACAGCCATTATGTTTGTCCAGAGAGAGTGAGAGAAGAATAAAGGAAGTGAGTCAGGAGTCCAAGAATACCAAGTGTTTTCGTTTTTGTTTGGTTTTCAGAGTTCATTTTTGAAAGTAATTTTAGAATAAATGGCGATCAGGTTGAAATTGATGCTAAAATGGCTTAAGGTCTAGGGCAGTGATTCTCAAACCTTGGCATGTATTAAAATACAGTTGGAACATTTTATGTATTGACCTGGGCTTTGTCCCTGGAGAACTGATTTAATTGGTATGAGGTGGAGCCTGGACTTTAGGAGTCTTTTTTTCTTGAAAACTTAAGGTGATGCTGTTGATCTGTGTTGTGCATTGAAGTCCACTTCTTTACCTGACCCTTCTTGAGCAAAGAAGTCCACTTCTTTCCTTGATTTGCCAGACAGTTGCTAGGCGAGGTGCTTCTGAACAGAGTCTTGATGAGAAAAACAACTTTACTGAGGAATACTGGTTCAGATCAGCAAAGACTTCACAGGCACTTGTTAGTTAGTAGGCACTCAGCCTCCACTCAGGTCTTCTTCTGAACTCACAAAGATCTATAAAGAAATCAAGATTTATCCCTTATTTTCTTTTAAAAGATTTATAATTTTAAATTACATTTATGTCTAGCATCCATTTGCAGTTAATTTTTATATATGGCGTGATAGATGACTTAAACTTTATTTTCTTGGACTTGGATATCCAATTGTGCTAGAACAATTTGTTGAAAACCCTGTCCTTTCTTTACTGAATAGCCTTTACACATATGTCAAAAACCAATTAATCATGTATGTGTGGACCTTTTCCTGAGTTCTGTATCTTCTTCCGATAGCCAGTTTGTCTGTCTTTATACTAATTCTACATTGTATTGATTACTGTAAAATAATTTTGAAAAGATAGTGTTAGTCCCCCAACTTCATTTTTCTTTTTAAAGTTCAGTTCACTTCAGTCGCTCACTCATGTCCAAGTCTTTGTGACCCCATGGACTACAGCATGCCAGGCTTCCCTGTCCATTACCAACTCCTAGAACCTACTTAGACTCATGTCCAATGCGTCAGTGATGCCATCCAACCGTCTCATCCTCTGTCGTCCCCTTCTCCCGCCTTCAATCTTTCCCAGAGTCAGGGTCATTTCCAATGAGTCAGTTCTTCGCATCAGGAGGCCAGAGTATTGGAGCTTCAGCTTCAGTATCAGTTCTTCCAGTGAATATTCAGGACTGATTTCCTTTAGGAAGGACTGGTTAGATCTCCTTGCAGTCCAAAGGACTCTCAAGAGTCTTCTCCAACACCACAGTTCAAAAGCATCAATTCTTCAGTGCTCAGCTTTTTTTATAGTCCTCTCTCACATCCATACATGATTACTGGAAAAACCATAGCTTTGACTAGACGGACCTTTGTTGGTAAAGTAATGTCTCTGCTTTTTAATATGCTGTCTAGTTTGGTCATAGCTTTTCTTCCAAGGAGCAAGTGTTAGTTTTGTCCATTTTTGGTCCTTTGCATTGGTATTTGAATTTTGGCATCAGCTTATAAATTCCTTAAAATTTTTTGCTGAAATTGTGATTGCCATCAATAGAGTTTATAGGTCAACTTGGGAGCCTGTATGTTTTATATTTCTTGACTCTATAGGAAGTGATTTTGTTTTTGTTGTTGTTTCCATTTCTAATATTTCATGTTACTGTAGAGTAATACAGATGATTTGATGTATTGATCTTACATCATGCAATTGGGAAAAACTCATTATATTTATTTGGTGGATGTTCTAGGATTTTCTATATAGAAAACAATGTTGTTTATAAATAAAGACATTTTGCTTCCTTTTTCAATTGGATGACTTTTTCTTTTCTTTCTTAAACTGCGCTGCTTAGACTCGCCTATACAACGGTGAATAGTACTCCAGGTCTTGGAGGAAAGGCATCAGTCTTTTACCATGAAGGATAATATTAGGTATAGATTTTTTGAGGCTGCCTTTTGAGGTTGAGGAAACCCTTCTGTTCCTCGTTTGCTTAGAGTTTTTATTATAATGGATGTTGAATCTTGTCGAGATGCTTTTCTGCATCTGTGAGGATGATCATATGTGTATTTTTTAGTTAATTGATTAATATGATAAATTACAGTGATTCTTGAATGTTATACCAACCTTGCATTCCTGGTATAAACCCCACTTGGTCAGTGAAGCAAAATCATTTTTTAGTTTGTTTTATTTGATTTGGATGTGAGAGTTGGACTATAAAGAAAGGTGAGCGCTGAAGAATCGATGCTTTTCAACTGTGATGTTGGAAAAAACTCTTGAGAGTCCCTTGGACTGCAAGGACATCCAACCAGTCCATCCTAAAGGAAATCAGTCCTGAATATTCATTGGAAGGACTTGCTGAAGCTGAAACTCTAATACTTTGGCTACCTGATGCAAAGAACTGACTCATTTGAAAAGACCCTGATGCTGGGAAAGATTGAAGGCAGGAGGAGAAGGGGATGACAGAGGATGAGATGGTTGGATGGCCTCACCGACTCAATGGACGTGAGTTTGAGAAAACTCCAGGAGTTGGTAATGGACAGGAAGGGCTGGTGTGCTGCAGTCCATGGGGTCGCAAAGAGTCAAATGCTACTGAGCGACTGAACTGATGATAAACTGGCGATATTTGATTTGCTAAAAATTCATTAAGAAATTTTACATCTGCTTTCATGAGAGAGATTTGTCTGTGATTTACTTTTGCTTCTAAACTCTTTGCCTGGTTTTGGCACTATGGTTGCCCTATAGTATGAGTTGGGAAGTAGTCCTTTCTTGGTTTTCTGGAAAAGTTTGTATAGAATTTTTATTTCTTCATTAATTATTGGGTTCAGTTCAGTTCAGTCCCTCAGTCATGTCCCACTCTGTGACTCTGTGGACTGCACCACACCTCCCTGTCTGTCACGAACTCCTGGAGTTTACTCAGACTCATGACCATTGAGTCAGTGATGCCATCCAACCATCTCATCCTTGGTTGTTCCCTTCTCCTCCCACCTTCAATCTTTCCCAACATCAGGGTCTTTTCAAATGAGTCAGTTCTTCGCATCAGGTGGCCAATGTATTGGAGTTTCACCTTCAGCATCAGTCCTTCCAATGAATATTCAGGACTGATTTCCTTTAGGATGGACTGGCTGGATCTCCTTGCAGTCCAAGGGACTCTCTAGTCTTCTCCAACACCACAGTTCAAAAGCATCAATTCTTCAACACTCAGCTTTCTTTATACTCTAACTCTCATATCCATACATGACTACTCCCAGTCAAATGATCTGGGGATATTTTTTGTGGGAAGATTTTAAACTGATTAAAATTGATTGATAGATATAGGGATTCAGGTTATCTTATTTTTTTCTGAAGTGAACTTTGATACTTTGTGCCTTTTAAAGAGTTTATTCATTTTATTTAAGTTGTGGAGTAAATTAGTATAAACTTGTTGAGAATGCTCCCATATTCTTTTAATATCTGTAGAATCTGTAGTGGTATCACTTTATTCTTCCTGATGTTGATAATTTTGTCTACTTTTCCAGATTGCTCTGTCTAGAGGTTTATCAATTCTACTGGCCTTCTGAAAAAAATGAATATTTTGTTTTATTGATTTTTTCCTGTTGTTTTTCTTTTGTCTTTTTCTTTGATTTTTAATCTGATTATTACTGTTCCCTATTTTAGCTTCAGTTTCATTTGGTCTTTTTTGTTTCTAGTTTTCTAAGATGGAGCCTAAGGTTATTGATTTGAAATCATTCTTTTTTACCAGTAAAGGCAATTTAGTGCTAAAATTGCCTCAAAGTACTGCTTTAGCTGTATTGCGGGAAATGTTATATGTTGTATTTTTATTTTCATTTGGTTCCAAATATTTTCCTTTTTTTTTTTTCTTTCTCCATTTGTTTTCCAAATACTTTATTTTTATTTCTTCTTTGTCTCACAGGCTATTTAGAAGAATGCTGTTTTGTTTCCAAATATTTGGAACTTGTTCACATGTCTTTCTGTTATTGGCTATTAATTTCACATCATTAAAATCAGAAACAAACTTGAATCCTTTTATAATTACTGATACTTCTTTTATGACAAACTTTAACTGCCTGGTCTTGCCATTTTCCCAGTTTCTTCTTCTCAACTCTGAGAGAGACCCCTGGACTTCACCGAGGTTCTTCCTCCCGACACTGTAGCATGCAAACTTTCTCCAGGCAGCAAGTTGGGAAATCAAAGTGCTTGCCTCTTTTCTTGCCCATCATTCAGAGGTGACTGTCCCTCACTGCTTGATGCCTGCTGTTAGCTATTTTGTTTGTTTGTTTTTTAGGTATTTCCATCAGGAAGATAAATGTAGTCCCTGTTACCTCATCTTGGCTCCGAGTACATATCTTCTCAAGTATGATTTTTAACAGAATTTAACACACTGTAAGCCAGTTTGTCTTGTTTAACATTAACCTTGTAATCTTACTGATGCTATTTTAGACTTCATTCTCATCCTAAGCAAATCTTCTTAAGCACTGACTGTGAATAGAATGGGCTTCCCTGGTGGCTCAGTGTTAAAGAAACCACCTGCAGGAGATGTGGGTTTGATTCTCTGGGTCAGGAAGATCCCCTACAGAAGGAAATTGCAACCCACCCCGAGATTCTTGCCAGGGAAACCCCATGGACAGAAGGAGCCTGGTGGGCTACAGTCCATGACTCTTTTCGGAAAAGAGTCAGACCCTACTTAGCAATTAAAACAACAACATGAATAGAAAATTTTTTGAGAGAGTGCTGTGGAAACCTTCAAATTTCTTTCTTTTGGTATCTGTTTCTCAAACAGTCGTCTATATTTCTTTGTCTTTCGCCTAGCCTTCTGAGAGTTGGAATGGAATTTTCAGTCACTACTTTTTGCCCAACAAAAGAGAAGGTTATTTTTGTATCATTAAGGCCAAAGATTGGATAATAAGTTTGTGGTTGTTAGAAAGCAGCTTTCTTTGGTCATCTTTTGATAGCACCCACTAAGGGCATCTGCTGCCTCTTTGACTGAAAGAGAGCTAGCCATCTTTTGATGAGATAGAGCCCTGTTCACAGAAGTTATGCCTGTCCTCTTTCTTTTCTCTCCCTCTCTATGTAAGAAACAGCATTTTTCCATTTTGACCATCTTCTGCCATCCAGCTCCTGGGATGGGTGAACCGTACAGGTGATGAGGCTGCATTGCTGTTGCTCATTCTCTTCTCACATGGGTGCAGTATGGAAACTCATACTCTTCTTCTCATAATACAGAAATATATATGCATACGTAATGGCCATGGTAAGCATCCTTTCCCTCCAATTTCTAATTGACCCTGGAAGTCATATTCTTATAGGAATATGAAAGTCATATTCTTATATGGAAATTAAGTCTTCTGTACGAATTCTGTTATCTATTAACATGTCGCTTTATTCTTTTTTTTTCTTTTTCTTGTCCTCTCATTTACATTCTTAGTATACGTTTATGATTTGTGTGAATTCTACTTTATTGAGTTTACTCCCTTCTCTTACTGAATTACTTACATTGAGATGATTCCTGTATTTTCAGTTCAGTTCAGTTCGGTTGCTCAGTCATGTCTGACTCTTTGCAACCCCATGAACCGCAGCACGACAGGCCTCCCTGTCTTCACCAACTCCCAGAGTCCACCCAAACCCATGTCCATTGAGTTGTTGATGCCTTCCAACCATCTCATCCTCGGTCGGCCCCTTCTCCTCTTGCCTTCAATCTTTCCCAGCATCCAGGTGTTTTCCAATGAGTCCGCTTTTAGCATCAGTTGGCCAAAGTATTGGAGTTTCAGCTGCAACATCAGTGCTTCCAGTGAACACCCAGGACTGATCTCCTTTAGGATGGACTGGTTGGATCTCCTTGCTGTCCAAGGGACTCTCAAGAGTCTTCTCCAACACCACAGTATTTTGTTCACCCTTATTTTCTCATAAAAATTCTACCAACAAGGTATCTTATTAACCCCTTCCTGCTTCTCCTTCTGTTTTCCTTTTTTTTTTCATTTCCTTCACTTCTGTATCTGGCAACTTTGCTATCATCACCACCTCTCCATTTTAAATTCAGTCTTAACAGCATTGCCGATAGCGCATTTCAAGTGATCATAAGTTCGAAATTCATACAAAATTCTTTTACTTAGAACAGAGGGTTTTTTAATTCAAAGATCATCTAATTTTGTAAATATGAGCCTGTCACAGTTGTCCTTGATAGCTTTGGCTGGAATACTTTCAGAGCACTGTATATTGATTATGGAAGTGGTGAAAATGAAGTCATTGGTTGTGTGCACAGGTCAGGTGTATGAAATCATATTGAGCTCAACACTAGAGTGAAATACTTGATCAGCCCCAACTGGTTTTCATTATTTAATGTGAAATACATATTTTTACACTACGTGTTTCTGATTCAACACATGCTAGGTCCCTAGGTAGTAACACAAATAGTAAATACTCAGTAGCACAGATACTGAGCTCCTTCTATATAGAGGCAGTATATTATATATTTATATATATATTTGTATATTATATATTTCAGAGGGTACAAAGATGAGCAACACCTAACTTTGCTTTCAAGGAATTTAATTCAATCCAGCAGTCATATACAGATGTGAGGATTGAACCATAAAGAAAGCTGAGCCAAAGAATTGGTGCTTTCGAATTGTGGTGCTGGAGAAGACTCTTGAGAGTCCCTTGGACAGCAAGGAGATCAAACCAGTCCATCCTAAGGGAAATCAACCCTGAATATTCACTGGAAAGACTGATGCTGAAATACAAAGCTCCAATACTTTGGCCATCTGATGGGAAGAGCTGACTCACTGGAAAAGACCCTGATGCTGGGAAAGAGGGCAGGAAGAGAAGCAGGTGACAGAGGATGAGATGGTTGGATTACATCACCAACTCAATGGATATGAGTTTGAGCAAGCTCCAGGAGATGGTGAAGGACAGGGAAGCCTGGATTGCTGCAGTTCATGGGGTCACAAAGAGTTGGACACGACTTAGCAACTGAACAACAAGAAGTAAGGAAACAACATGTACATAAATCACAAAAGTAGCTAACATTGAGCACTAACTATGTTCTAGGGTCTGGTTTAAGCACTTGTATGTATTATCCTTTTTGATCCATATAACAGTCCTATGAGATCAATACTGGGTTTTTAATGTTCATTTCATATGAAAAAATTGAGGCATAGAGAGGTTAAGTGCCCAGGTCAAATTAACATACCTGGAAAACCAGGGGACATTTTTGAATAGACAAGTGGCATGGTCAGGCTTGAACTTCAGGATAGATATTCTCATAGCAGTGATCTGGGTAGACAGAAGCAAGAAGTTGGAAACTGGAACACAATTGCTATTCTAGTCATTTGTGTTGGAATATCTCATTAATTCCTGAACTGTAATGGTGGTGGCGGAAATGGAAAGAGACTATATAGACTTACAGAGATAAGAAAGAATTTGACAAGTTGATTAAATGATGTTGTTTTGGGCAGTATGAAACAGTGGTAACTTTGAGGTTTTGGTATTGGGGAGAACAATGATGCTCTTAAGGAACTGAGAATAGAAAATAACTTAGGTTAGTGATTACTGCGGTTGTGATACTTAGAAGTTTCCAAAGGCAACTGGTTTGTGGGATGGGGTCATGAAGATTCCCTGGAGAAGGAAATGGCAACCCACTCTAGTATTCTTCCATGAAGAATTCTATGGAGAGAGGAGCCTGGTGGGCTCCATGGGGTCGCAAAGAGTCATACACTACTGAGTGACTAACACTTTCACTTTTCATAATAAAGCTTAGACAATTGATTAAGTATTATTTTTATAGTGAATAAATTTTTTTCTAAATTTATAACTCTCAATATTCATCTCTTATATTGAAACATTTCTAAAGTAATTTGTCTAGTTGCATTGAATCTGATTATTTGCAGTATTGATAGTTAACATCAGTTTCTGTCAAGAGTTATATGGGTTGAGAAAGTTGTACCAAACTGTAAGAAGCTAGGACTTTTAACAATCATGCTTGAAAGAAACCTTGGGAGTTGCATTTGTCAAGCAGCTAGGAAAACCATTCATGCATACCCTGCGTCCAAAGCTCCACAGGCAGCCCAAACGTGAAGAACTGAAAGGTCATTCTTCTTCCTGCGGTGTGATGGTTTGTTGACATATTTTGACACATCAATACAGTGCTGAAAGGATCCAACCTTCCTGCAATACTGGAGGACTCAGGTCTGGACAGAGTACCTGACACTCATTGCACTCCTTTCTTCACCTTTCTCCTCCTCCATAGATAAACTTATTCTTCAAATATGAAATGCTGCCTTCCCTGCAGAAATATAACAAATTTTAAATGAAGATAAGTGATTGCTTTTTAAATGTCTTGAGCTTTGTTTTTTCCAGTTACCATCAAGCTGAAAACTTTACTTGGACCTATTCATGCTATTAATTCAAATGAATTTGTTTTTCAAAATGATAAATGTGAATGGAAATTATTAATGCTTCAGAGACTGAAACTAAACAAATGAAGAGGTCTCTGAGCTGTAATATATTTTGCAGTCTTCATCGTTGTGATAGAAACCAGTTTATTAGAGTTCACATGTTTGAAGATTACCTCTAAAGTGCAAATGTTTTCATGTACATACAGGTAAATCTTAAGTAGCTTTCGAAGTGGTTACCTCAGAATTACATCATATGTTAAGAGGTTGAAGAGTTAGGTTAAAACCAGAGAGCTGTCAAAAGAATTTTTTGTCATATGTAAATGTATTCTGTGTTAGGATTATATACTATGAAAAGGAGCTTTGGCTAGTTACCCATTTTATCTCTTAATGCAATATCATGGTGATGTGAGGATGGAAATAAAAAATATTTACCGTAATGAATTTATACCATTAATAAAATATAAAAGTAGTAGGCTAAAGTACCTCTTAATTGGGAGCAGCTATTCAGAAAGATTTTCTTGCTGTCTCCACAACTAGTAAATATAAAGTGGAATAATATTCTCCAAGCATTTAGAATGCACTTCGCAAAATGTGAAAAGTTTTATGTATTTGTCATAATATTGGAAAAGAGAATTCAAGTATTTCAGTGATATTGTTTCCAAATGTGATAATTGTCTGCCAAATTAAAATACTTCCATCCAAGTTAAATATTTTAGCGGCACATCTAAAATTAAGATGGAAATTTTGAAGTACTAAATTGTTTCAAACTATTACCTATCTTACATAATCTTTGAAGTCTCCAGTTAGCACCCTGAGCCTCATGCATCTTTGTTGGATCTGTTTCCCTTTCTGTTTGCTCCATGCTTTCAAAAGTTGTCGTGTCACTGGAAACCAAACCCCAGTCCCGACAGAGCACTTTCAGCTCCCACCTAGATTACCACCAGGCTTCAACTCCACCTTCCTCATTCAGGTTAGACCTCTAATAAGTTTGTGTGTTCTGAGAGCTGACAGCCCTGATCCTGGTCTGCCTGCCCAGGGTCTGGTCACACAGGCTCCACTGTGCCAAAGTGTGGCCACCATCCCAGACCTTACCTTTCAGGATTTTATGTAATTTTGCATTGACACATATATCTGCCCTTGCAGATGTACTTCTCAGTGTAGTCTCTGTCTACATAAGAATAGTTGAAAACCTCTTTTTGCTTAAATGTTACTTAGGTTTATTTTACTTCACAATGACAGATTTTCCTGCTGAAACTCAAGTGGTAAAAATCTTTTCTGTTTTCTAGCCATTCTGCATGAAACCTTATAACCCCCACACCCAACATGTGGGTTCATGCACATATGTGCATGCACATGTGCGCATGAACACACACTGTTCTCACAAATTGCTTTGAATACACAGCAAATCTATTTGAAATGACAGGGAAAGGGTTAAGTCCTGACAATCTTTTTACTAGATGTATTAGTGACTTAATGTCTACACACGTCTTTAAATTTACCCCTAGGTACCCAGGCATAAATTAACCCGATTATTTCTAATATTATACACCACTTTACAAACATGTTTTCCTCGGAAAGTACACCCTGAACTTCTATTGTTTTGCCAAGTTCCTGGAATTCTTTTATAAATTCTTAGTAAAATTTCTTTCATTTTGGTGAGAAAAAATATATTCTATCAATTACTTTAAAAAGCAATAATTCATTATAGTTGATCATAAATGTCAGGAAGCAAAGACCCAGCTGAAGCATTTGTCACTAATCATGCTGTTTTTCTTCTAATTAGTTAATTTACATTTTACAAATTAAGGGTAAAATCCAGACAGAAGATAACATCATAGCTTTAACTGACCTATATTTGTATCTGCCAAATTTAAGTTAATTAGAAATGTAGATGCTGTTTGTTTTAGTTGTCAGAAAAGCTCATCTTTTTTCCTTAAAAAAAAAAAGTAGACACACTTTTTTCTCCCCTCAGCATTTATCATCTAAATAATAGTCTTGCCAAGATGGCAGCCTCATAATAAACTCTTTTCAGTGGAGTGATGGGTAATGAAGCTTGCTTGTGAAGGCAGCGAAAAATGTTGTCTGGCCAAATGCATGAATATGATGGCTAGAGAATCAGTGGACTTTCTCAGTCATCAATCTTTTTAGTAGCCTCTTATACATCTGAATATTTTGATAGATGATCTAATAATTGAGTTATCTATCTTTCTAACTATCAGAGTTGCATAAAAATTATTCTCACATGCTACTGAATATTAAATATATTAGGCATCCAGTAAATTTTTCATAAAAAGGGCCAAAAGGTGAAAGATTTTTGTTATTCTATAAATACCTCTTAATACATTGAATGTTAAGCCCTCTGAAAACTTCCAACTCTTAATTTCTTTTGTGAGAAGCAGATACATACTTAAAAAGGAGGACATGCCCATTGTAAGCAGGGCATAGAGCAGTTACTGTAGCTAATGAAAGGTAAATGCTGATAACATACAGATGCAACCCAGCAGTGTAAAACAGAATGCCCTTGCTGATCTAACACACTAGTGACGTACTTAACACTAGTAACACAAATTTTCCATACTGCCTTCCCAGGTAGCTCAGTGGTAAAGAATCCACCTGCCAGTGCAGGAGCCACAGAGGATACAGGCTCAGCCTCTGGGTTGGAAGATCCCCTGGAGAAGGAAATGGCAACCCACTCCAGTATTCTTGCCAGGATAATCCCATGGACAGAGGAGCTTGGCTGGCTACAGTCCATTGGGTCTGAAGAGTTCGACATGACTGAGCACACACACACACACAAACTTTCCTTACAAGAAGCAGAAAGGATGTGGGTGCAAAGAGAGACCGTGTGATTTCAATGTTTTCGTCAACTGGGGAGGAGGGTGATCCTACCAAAAAGGGAAACTTACATATCAGCTGCCTGCCTAACATTTCACCTAATGACCCAAGCTACCCCAGTATACTTTGCATGCATAGGTAGTTCTTTTCCCCCATATAATTTCATATTGTGTTTTCTTTGGTCATACACCATGCTGACTATTAAAAGTTTATCAACAAGTGTGCTTCACTGGGATTGAAAAGCAGCAAGGAAAATTGGCAGAAAACAGATCTCTTGCAGAGTAGGCTTCCTCCCCAACCACCACCTGCACTTCTTCAAGGTGACCTTCCCGGTGATGACTTCCCAGTAACCAACATTAAAATAGTTCTGCCCTGACAGAGCAGGCATTTGTTGCAGGTCTGAAGGGTTACTAATCCTGTGCATCTTAAAAGGCACTCAAATGAACAGAGCCTTGTAAATTGGATTTCTATTAGCCAGACCTGATGATAGCTCTTCATCAGTGGAATGGGAGGAAGTGCTATCAATAGCCCCAGCTCTAAATATCTTTGTTTTTTAATGCCGTACTTATTTTGGGGCTCTCTTATCCAAAATGGTGATGAATGCTAGAATCACCAGAATTGATTGTATTTAAGGTTTTAAATAAACCCTTACAATCTGGACAACAGCTATTTTTAAATGCTTTTCAACCTGAAAAGCATTTGGAACAAAGGTTAAAAACATAACAGTCAGAAAGGAGTATGGTGAAAATGTCTTAAGCCTTGCTCTCTTTATAGAGCACATTGATTTCAGCTCACAGTTTTGCTATTCATAAAAATTTGGGATGATAGACTTTCTTTCTCTTCGTTTTCTGCATTGAAAATAATAATTGAGAAGGATAAAGCCAATTGTGGAAATCTCTCAGTGGGTTTCATCTGAGGAACATTTCTTGGTTTTAAGAATTTTGCTTTTATAATTTGAGATTGGATAAAAGCTAGTGCTTATTTTTTGTAAGAGCTATAACTGGGAATTTTAAATTCTTAGGTATTTCAATTGTACATTTAAAACAATTGGAAACGACCGGTATTAGGGAAGTTTCAGGGGCAGGGAATACTCTTCTTCGTAATGAAAGTAGCAAACATCTGTGTTCTTTCTAGTCTGTCTTTTGATTAGCGTGGCCTCATCCATCACTGGTCTTTGATATGAACACCAAGAAGTCACGTCCTTTTGTTTTAAATGATAAATATGCCTTTGTCATGAATACTCATAGGCAACCCAGGATTTACATCTGAATTGTCAAAGTGTAACTGCCCAGCTTCTGTGATGAGTCACATTATTAGTGAAATAAAGAAGTTTTTAATTTGTCATGGATAGGCCTTAGATGGTGACATTATGAGACTATGTAGGTTGTGATGCTAGAAAAAGTTGTCCTTCCCCCACTATTTTTCTAAGATTTGTCATTTATCAACAAGAAGCAATCTACAGCAGGAAGGTCTCTGTGAACATTTTGCCTTTAGAGCCATTAGTCCATCTCTTTAGGTTTTATTATTTAGACTTGATAGCTGGTAGTTCTTATCAAAACTAATACTGTGAAGTGACAGGCGTCTAATGGTCAAACAGTCAGTATTAAGATTGGCTCTGTCTGGCTGTTATTGCCAAAGATACTATTTAAAAAAATTAGTTTTATTTCAAGATTAATGTCAATGATATTTTCCAAATAAGTTTTTTTTTAAAATAATCTTTGTCCAGACTCATATCTACTCATAGATATTTATGTATGTGCTCTTTATGCAAATATACTGGCAGACACATAATATCTACCCACACAGTGTTGTGTTACTCTTTAAAACCTTTTACTCTCAGGTTCAACTGTGGTGTTTGACTCTCCTACTAAGAAATTAGGACCGTTGAAATTAAAAACACTGTGAAGTCTTGATCTCTCATTTGTAGTGTAAAAGATTCCAGCTTATATGTTTCTGCTTTATTTATTTCTACATTACTATAGACAAATATTTTGATTATTTTGAAGTTTCTTATTAGGATAAATGTTTAGAATGTTTCATGTTGATAATAAGTAGTTCTAATTTATGTATAAAAAACATTCTATGAAGATTTGGTATATTGAGTCACTTCAGCAGAAATGGCATTACCTTTTATAAGCTCAGACTTCATAATTTCAACACAACTGTTTTAAAAGCAGGTCCTCCTTAACTACTTTAAGAATTTTTCATTTTTTCTTTTTCAGCTGAATTGACTGGTTAGATTACCCAGAACAAGGTCTAGCTTAGAATATTGAGATTTACAGGAGAGTTAAACTCTATGTTTTAGTTTGATTCAGTCTCTTTCCATATAAAATTCACCTTAAAATGGTCCTATCAATTAAACAGCCCCACTTAAATTGTGTTTTATTTGGGGTCATATTCCTCACCTCATGAATGCATTAGTCTCAGATTTTCTTTGTTTTATTGTGTCAAAGCTGAAGGTTAGCAAGTTTTAAGAAAATACTTCTTGATTGCCAAATAAAGGCAAAAAAAAATGTATTTGATTAGAAATTTATTATCAACTAGGAATTTTCTGTTTTTCTACCTTTTCATTTTCTTTTCTTTTTTTTTTTTTTTCATTTCTTAACATTTAGTAGGTCATCTGTTTCATGGAAAATGAAGTCTTATTCATATTTGTTTCCCAACAGAAAACAATCCTTAACAACTCCAAAGTCCAACCCCTTACATTAATTGAGATTTTTGTACTGTAATATGGATGTCTTGGGTTTTTGAGACCCTAAGGTTTTCACCCAACTTGAAGACAATGATGCCAGTGAGCTTCTGTCCAGAGTTAATCAGCTGCAGAATTTGTAAACTGCACATGTGTCAAAGTTGAAAATGTTAGCACTCTAATAGAAGCTTGAAAAGGTTAGATCTGATAAAAGCCGTCAGCAGTTAAAGGAAGTGATTTATGGGAATGTAATGACACAAAATGCCTCATTTATCACTCATATATAGATAGGTTAGGGTTCCTATGTCATACTTTTAAAAACTTGACCACTTCGCATTGTCAAAATAGGTACTTAATTGCCCGTCATCCTTTTCATTTGGAATTTATTTCATTTGAGTTTGGTTATTTTATCTATGATCACTTTACTGTCACTGACTTCATATGGTTCCATTTAGAGCCATTCATATTTTGGAGTTTCAAAAGCTGTACATCACTGATCTTAAAGTTTTATTAGCTAGAGCTGTTGCAAGGAAGGCTAAGCCAACCTTCTATATGTTAATTTACATTTTTGTTAAACAGGAATGCCATGGAGATGTGTTAAAGTGTCATTTTGTCTTTTCTAACACTTGTAATTTTCACCGGCATTTTCTAATCCTCTAAAGTTTCTATACATCTCTTCTTAAACAACGCAACATGAGGTTTAAAAGAGCCATCAATTTGTTTGCCTTTAAGTTCCACACAAATTAAATTTAATGAAAACTTGCCTATGTTGGTTAAATGATCCTAAAAAAAAAAAAAAAGATAAAACCAAAAGTTAAGAGACATGCCAGCTTTGTATTTCTTTCCCAGATTAATTAAGATACAATTCTTGATTACTTCTATATACATTCTAAGAAAAGCACTTATAAACGTGGGATTCCTAAACATCTGTTTGCTTATTTAATATCATTTAGTTTATGCATGCATATCTTAACACTTAAATAAAAGCTATTTTTAAACTGCCAATATATAAAAGTAATATTATAAAACAAATTTTATAATGATTATTACAGTTTTAAACTCTTTAGTATGAAGGGTAAAGAATTGTTTAAGGTCTTCTTGGAAATTATTCAGATCATTAAATATAGCAGAAGTGTCTCAGGGTTTCCCCCTTTACCTCTTTACAATCAAAAAGTAATTGGAAAACTTTGACAGTCTCAGTTTATCAGCCAAATATTGCCCTTTCTTCAGTAGGGACTTCCCAAGTTCCTTTTAAGAAGTCGGAGCAATTTCTTCAACAAGACTGAGGCATGACAGCAAATGGGGAAAGGAGGAGCTGTAAATGTAGCTGACCCTTGCTGTACCTTGGTTCCATCAAATGGACTAGAAAAAAATACATTTTTGAGACAAATCATTGAAAGTTGAATATGGATTCGTATGACTTCTTAACATCAAGAGATTACTGTTAATTTTGTTAGACATGACAGAGCCATTATAGTTACGTTAAGAAAATATCCATTTTTAAAAGAGATACACACCAAGAAGATGTTGGAGTGGAGAGACTAGGGGCTGAGGATTTCTTGTAAAATATGTCAGCAAAATGCATAAGTTGAAAGAGGGAAGGTGAGTATTTAGTAGGGGGTTCTCTGCTTTCCATACATTAAAAAAATTTTGTAATAAACTTCGAAAAAAGGGAGATTATTACATTAATCTTGTCTAAAACTGTTGCTTTTTAATATAAAATTATAATACCTTATGTTTTCTTGATATCAGTTTTAATTTTAAAATCATAAGGTATTATCTAAAAATATTTTTTTAAGTCTCCAAAATTTATTTCTCCTCAGATTATCTAATTGGCTAACATAAAATGCAGTTACATACTTTAACTCAGTAGCAAACTGATATCTTCTAACATAAAAAAGAGCTAATAAATTCTGCACGTTTATTCAAAATATGACAGAAACCTATTAGCACACTTTTTTGTGCTCTGAAAAGTATGTGGCTCCTAAATGACATTGCAGATTATTTTTTTGTTTGCTTAAATGTATAATTTCAGTCCTATATTTCTGACAACAGAATTTTAAAATATGTATAGGTCTTACATTTTCAGCTTCGTTTATTATCATTGTTTGCTAAAGCATTTTCTTGAGTTGCAATTATACTCTCCCAACTTAAGAAATATTAAATGAAGTGTATTTTTTCTGCATATATCTTTGTTCTGAAAAAACTTTTGTACATTTAAATCAAAATTTTAATTCTTCTATGGTTTGAAAAAATTCTGCATGTATTTACTTGGCTGTCTTTAGACATGTATGCAGTATTTTTATCTTTAAATGACAACAGAACCCCTGAAGGTCTCAAACGCTTAAAATATACATTGATTTGAAGAAAAGGTATTCTTCATATGAATTTATTATTTCTCCTATTTGTATTAAAGGATAGTTAACCAAATGTGTTTTTCTGTTTTTGTAGATCATTTACATATATTCAGGCAACACAGGAAGCACCATTTCAATTTAACCTTCCAGAGATTAATCATTTTAGTTGAAGGAGTTTTGTTGTTATTCTTTCAAGTCAATGATTAGGAAAAATTCATATCATGTGTGTTTATATAATCATAGTCAAAATTGTCTCAATCTATGAATCTTAATAGTTTGCTCTTGTAACAACTATGAAGCAATGTATTAAAATGCCTTAATTACAGGGCAAGAAAAAGAGAAAGCACAGTCTTTTAGCATATGATCTTCAATTGTTCACCAAAGGATAAAGAAAGCATTCAAGCGTGGTTTCAAGAACTGTCAGCAATAAGAAAATGCAAGGTGCTTTGTAGAGCCTTAAAGACCTTTCTGGGAAATAGATGTAATTAAAAAGTAAAATAGACTTTTCATTTTAAAGAAATTTTTTAAATCTTATAGAATTCGTAATGTTAATATATTAATAAGGGCATTATTTTCTTACTCCAGATAAGAAAAAGTCATCCATGAAGCTATTATATTTGATTCACACAGTGAATCTTACAAGTATTCTTTTCTTTAGGTTTGACTTAAGAGTGCAAATTATACGTATAATAATTTTTAAAGGTGTTTTCTGTCAAATTCATATATGCTGATTACATCTTTTTCATAAACTAGGAATATCTAGTAGTCTTCCTTTTACTAAGAGAAGTCCTTTTATGCACACTAAAGTTCAAAATGATCAGAAAAATTTATTTTTGCACTCTTAATTAACATGTTCATATATACCTTGCTTCTTGTCGGCACAGCACTAATCCTGGTAGTCAGGTATGAGAATTTCAGAAGCACTTTAGCTTTCATATTAAAATATATATATATTATTTTCCATGAAGTTCAGTCAAAATGTCTAATTAACAGTACGTCTCCAAGTTGCATTAAACTGGAGGAGGTTAACCTCAGTATATGATAATAATCTATTTATAAATAACCCCAGTGCTTGACTTCAGCCTGCTCTGCCTCTGTCAGAGTTTGGGCATCTAGTCTGCTCCCACCAACAATCCACATATCAGTATTAACCGACTACTTCCAGGCACCAAATATATTCATGTTTAAATTGTCTTCATTTCAGGACACCTCATCTGGAGATTAATCAATTTCAGAAGAGTAGTGTTTTTAATTACTCTTTACACTGAAAAACTGTTTGTGGGCCAGTGTTATTTTTCCATCTACTCAATGACCAATGTATTCACTGTTCAACATTAAAAAAAAAAAGATTAATTTGGCAGTGTATTAAAAGACCTTATTAAAATCTCCAGTGCCTAGACTTCTATTTAAAATCACATTGTGGAACAATAGATGCACATAGTACAGGGACTGGTCTCCAGTTTAAGTCACACAGAGATGTACCCACTAAAAATGTCTGCTCTGTGTTTCCATTAAATTGAGTTTCTCAGTTTAAATTATTATTCTATAGAAGATACCACAGACTACTTTGTTCTTAAATAGTCATGCAGTAGATTGAGTAGTACTTGAAGATTTGTTGCATTTTGACTATAGGAAAAATAATGCCTCTGCGTGATAATGAGTATATGATTTGCATGTGGATTGTATAATTCACAATATACATATGCATTCATCATGTTATTCTTTGCAATTTGATGAATTATGTCAGTTTATTGCATATGTCTGCATGTACCTCATCTCTTAATTAAAGCATTAATCACTAAAATTACCAAAGATATGTGGTTTTACTGTACTTTTAAAATTTAATGTTGATCTTTGCATGGTAATATACATATTATTTCTTATTGGTAGGCTATACTAAGACATTTTAAGTAAGGATTTCCATGTTATGATTCTATCATATCAATTATTTTAAATATGCTTATCTTAATATATACTTACAACACACTTTTTAACTGTTTTAAATCATTTTTATATGAGATTAATTCCCTAAATCAATAAAATTACCAAAGACATATATATGTGCATATATATACATGTTATATGATCAACATTAAAATTTAAAAGAATATATATACTCTTTCTGTACTTTTAAATTTTAAAGTTGATCTTTGCATAGTCATATGCATTATTGCTAACTGGTAGACTATGATAAGACATGCTAAGTGAACATTCATGTTTTGCTCCTAGCAAATCAATTTCAAATATGTTACTTTGTTTAACTTTTTATTTTATATTGGAGTTTTACATGTTATTTTAATATACGTTTGCCACACCCTTTAACATTTATGTTGCTTAACCATTTCATTTGAGATTAATTATACTTGATGTTCATTTCCAAGCACCCAATATTAGTTCATTTATAAATGATGAACATTCGCTATTTATGTGATTTAATCCTTTTTAGAATTCAGTTCTTTTAGAAATTGTTATTGAGAACAGAATAACGAATTGTGAGGTTTTGAGGAAAAATTTGTGAAAAAATGGTACCACCTGGTCACAGGTTTAGTTGTTACGTAGGAGGCACATGCAGAGACGGCAATGGCCCCCCACTCCAGTTCTCTTGCCTGGAAAATCCCATGGGCAGAGGAGCCTGGTGGGCTGCAGTCCATGAGATCGCGAAGAGTCGGACATGACTGAGCGACTTCCCTTTCACTTTTCACTTTCATGCATTGAAGGAAATGGCAACCCACTCCAGTGTTCTTGCCTGGAGAATCCCAGGGACGTTGGAGCCTGGTGGGCGGCTGCCTCTGGGGTCGCACAGAGTCGGACACGACTGAAGTGACTTAGCAGCAGCAGGAGGCACATGTTGCAATATTGCAGTCCATTCAACATTCCTGAGAGAAAGACGTATTCATTCAGCCCCTCAACTCTTCCTGTCACATTCACCACTGTCTTTCTTCTCAGCCCCAAACCTTGCTTTGTGCTTCTCTGAGAAGATAGAGCCCTCCCTCATGTGACTTCATTAAGCCACCCCATCCCTCTTTCAGTTTTTGCTTGTTCTCTCCCGTCGTGTCCAGTGAGGATGCTTCCTTATTACATTTCTTCCTTTCCTCAGTTTCCTCTCTTCCCCAGAATCACCAAGTTTGCCCGTGCTTTGAAAGTCATCCTTGGTTGGCTTGTGCGTTAGAGCCGCTAACGTGTTTCTTTCTTCGCTCTGTCACAATATTCATACTGGGGCCTCTGCATCAACACGCACTTAATGCTAAAGAACTTGACATTCCCCCATGCTTTGTTTCAGAAATATACCTCTGAAGATACCTGTGGATGCTGCTCTGATGTGCAGGTTATGCCCCTGCATCTTACACACCCACGTAAATATGCTTTCATTCCTAATTGAGAATGTCATTCCTGACACCTGCTCACCTGGAACTGGCACTAATTTCATGCCTGACATGCTGAGCAGTTCGGAAGCAGGAAGGCACTAGTCTCCCATACTTTATACTTCTTATTTTGTCTTTTTTCCTTTTTCCTGCACAGTACTGCTGGACCCGTCTTCCACGGGCATGACTCTGATGTGATGCTTCCCTCTGTGTGCTGTTTTTCTCCTTCCCACTTCACTCTGCTCCATGCCATCAGCAAACTCCTTTGCCCTCTGGCTTCCTGTTGGGTTCATTCAGTGGGGAGGGACTGGCAAGAGATCCAGGGGTTCATAGGGCGTGCCAGGAAGGTATTTGTTCTCCGAGCCACTTCTCCTTCGGGGCCCTCAGGTAGACTGCCTGTGACGATCAAGTCAGCCCTGTCGGGTGGTCCTCCCCACCCAGCTCCTTTCTCAGCTCTGGGTGTCCACTTCCTTCTCTCTGCCATTCAAACCTAGGAGTGGAGGAGTCTCCCTGCTGTTGACAGCCTGGAGGCATTGCACCTCTGAACCTCTTTAGAATTTTCAGTGTTGTACATTCCCTACAGAGCAAAGTCAGTCTCCTCAGCCTGCCTGCTGTCTCTCTAGCCTTATCCCTAGATGTTGCTCCACATACCAACATAATTCCAGTCAAACAAACATACCCCACAATGCCCTTTTGCATGACTTTGTGATTGCATGATCCAATGCCCATGTTCTCCCTGTTTTGGCCCATGTTATTTAACCTTCCCTTCTTCTAAATTATTCTAACGAAATAATTCATCAAGAGTCTAGACTGAAGCAAGCAAGTATTACATTTGAAGCTAAAGTCATGTTGAGAGCATTTGGAAAATGTTACTCTCCCCTGAACTTCAGACCCATAAATCCACCTGGCTTTTCAACATCTCTACTTGGATATATGTTAGATATCTCAAACTCAGCATGCCAAATCTGAATTCCAGAGGCCCCTAAAAGTTTTCCCCATCCCAGTTAATGATGACTGTAGCCTTCCATTCACTTAGGCAAAACCTCTTTGGATCATTCTTGCTTCTTTCCCTCATAGTTCACTTGTGATCTTTCTAGAAATCCTGTTGATTCTACCTCCAAAAATATCCCCAGAATCAACCATTTTTTACCATCTCCACTGCTACCACTTGGTCCAAGTCACCGTCATGTCCTTCCTGGACTACTGAGATAACTTAACTAATCTCCCTGCTTACATGCCCACCCTCCTAAAGTATTTTCTCAGCATAGCATCAGAATCATCAAATATAATTAGATCATGTTAATCCTTTGCTAAAAAATCTTCTGGTGGTTCCACAATTGACCCAGAATAAAAACCAAAATCTATACATTGGCCTTTGCAGTCCCACATGGTTCCTTGGAGCCATTGCTATAATCTTATCTCCTACCACATTCCTCAAACTCACTCTCCACCAGGCATTCTGGTGGCTGCTTTGCTATTCCTCAAACTTACGAGGTACATTTTTGCCTTAGGCTCTTTGCAGTGAATGTTCTCCTTGCATGAAACACTTTCTGAATACATGGTTCAGTGTCAAAAGTGAGATACAGCATCACTTTATCAGACTTACCCTGACCCTCCCAACAGCCACCATCTTTCTTCCTTTCTTTGTGCTTCTCCATAGTCCTTTTTACCTTCTTACACGATATATTCTGTCCTCTATTTTATTTACTCCATTAGAATTAAAATTTACAAGGACAGGGTTTTCAGTCTGTTTTATTTCCTGCTGTATCCTTAAGAACAGTGCCTGGCATGTAACAAGCTCTTAATAAATATTTGTTGAATAAATGACTAGGTTTATTTTGAACAAGCTTGATGTATTTTTGAAGCATATACGTATATATATATATGTCTCATATATCAATGTCATTGGTGCAGATTGTTCATATTATCTGCATTTGATGTTCCCAAAGCTTCTGACACTTGGACAAAATGTTTCAAATCTAATGTATTTACAGTAGAAATAATCAGTCTTTCAATTTTACAATTACAAGAAAATAGGCCTTCTCCTCTCTTCATTACTCTTGTCTTATTAGGAAACCCCCTGTAGTTTCTGAGAGAAATAATACCAACTTTTTAAGAAGAACTATTGGTATTGTTTTATATGCTATTAATAGGTTTGGAAACAATGCTACTATAATTAATTTATTAAACACTTTATGAGAAGTGTACACTGTACCACGCATTTTAACTATTACTGCCAAGTATCAAACTTCAAACTTAAATAAGCAAATATTCCAAATGTTAGCAAATCTGAAGTTAAGCAGAAGATGACATCTTGGGGCAGAAGATGGCATCTTAGGGCCAAGTATAAATAAGTCTGCATTGTCTCAGTTCCATTTTGATTACTGAGATTTATCCAAGCCAATTTGCTGCTGCTGCTGCTGCAAAGTCACGTCAGGTGTGTCTGACTCTATGCAAACCCATAGACGGCAGCCCACCAGGCTCCGCCATCCCTGGGATTCTCCGGGCAAGAATACTGGAGTAGGTTGCCATTTCCTTCTCCAATGCATGAAAGTAAAAAGTAAAGTGAAGTTGCTCAGTCATGTCTGACTCATTGTGACCCAATGGACTGTAGCCCACCAGGCTCCTCAGTCCATGGGATTTTCCAGACAAGAGTACTAGAGTGGGTTGCCATTGCCAAACCAATTTAATTGAATTTAAAGGATCCATAGTGTGGGTCATCTCTGCACATATTATAGCCAGTAGAAATTAAGAAATTAATACTTCAAGTGAAAAATCATGCATTATTATTACTTTTTTATATTCTCTCAATATTCATCTAAGATGCTGTATTTACTACATAAATTTCTTTTACTTAGCAAAAATAATTTTGTTTTGTGCAGGAAAAGGGCTTGCTCAGGTCAGAGTTTCACTGAATGCTATTTGCTGAAAATGCTCCTCAAAACAAGAGATGGGTGGTCAAATGATTTTCGAAAATGTGACTTACTACATTGAAATTTCAGAGGCTCTGAGATGTTCTGCAGGAAGGAAACATGGTTATCATTGTTCAGTTCAGTTCAGTTGCTCAGTCGTGTCTAACTCTTTGCGACCGCATGAACCGTAGCACGCCAGGCCTACCTGTCCATCCAACTCCCGGAGTTTACTCAAACTCATGTCCATTCAGTCAGTGATGCCATCCAACCATCTCATCCTCTGTCGTCCCCTTCTCCTCCTGCAATAAATCTTTCCCAGCATCAGGGTCTTTTCCAATGAGTCAGCTCTTCGCATCAGGTGGCCAAAGTATTGGAGTTTCAGCTTCAACATCAGTCCTTCCAATGAACACCCAAGACTGATCTCCTTTAGGATAGACTGGTTGGATCACCTTGAAGTCCAAAGGACTCTCAAGAGTCTTCTCCATCACCACAGTTCGAAAGCATCAATTCTTTGGCACTCAACTTTCTTTATAGTCCAACTCTCACATTCATACATGACTACTGGAAAAGCCATAGCTTTGACTAGATGGACCTTTGTTGGCAAAGTAATGTCTCTGCTTTTTAATATGCTGTCTAGGTTTGTCATAGCTTTTCTTCTGAGGAACAAGCATCTTTTAATTTCATGGCTGCAGTCATCATCTGCAGTGATTTTGGAGCCCCAAAAAATAAAGTCTCTGACTGTTTCCATTATTTGCCCATCTATTTGCGGTGAAGTGATGGGACCTGATGCCATGTTCTTTATTTTCTGAATGTTGAGTTTTAAGCCAGCTTTTTCACTCTCTTCTTTCACTTTCATCAAGAAGCTCTTTGGTTCTTCTTCACTTTCTGCCATAACAGTGGTGTCATCTGCGTATCTGAGATTATTGATATTTCTCCTAGCAATCTGGATTCCAGTTTGTGCTTCATCCAGCCTGACATTTCGCATAATGTACTCTGCATATAAGTTAAAAAGCAGGGTGACAATATACGGCCTTGAGGTACTCCTTTTCAGATTTGGAACCAGTCTGTTGTTCCATGTCCAGTTCTAACTGTTGCTTCTTGCCCTGCATATGGATTTCTCAGGAGGCGGATCTGGTGGTCTGGTATTCCCATCTCTTTCAGAATTTTCCACAGTTTAGTGTGATCCACACAGTCAAAGGCTTTGGCATAATCATTGTTAGCCCTACAGTTATTTGACCACGGAATCACATTTTGCATCCAAAACTGCATTCCCTTTGGAATGGCCTCTTAAGAACTCTTGTGTAGACTCCTGACCAATAGGAGGGGGTAATCACATCACTGGTGGGATGTCAGGTGGAAGACAGGGAGCAAGCTCCCACTTCAGAGCTATCAACGTGGAGATAAGTAACACCTCCCCCTGGGCCTCCTAACTAGCCAAATTTCTCAACACTGAAAAGCCCAGATGGCATCCCCTTAGACCAGAGAGGGCAAAGTGAAATGCTCCTGGGGGCCAGGCAGACAGCTTAGAGTGGGGACTGTGGTGAAGCTAAGAGCCAGCAGTGTTTCATCACAGGGCGGCCACCACTTGGTCTCAGCCCACTGTGGCCATGGAGATATAGTGGGCCCAGGAGCACCAGAGCTTCCAGTTCTTAAGTGTCGAAAATCCAGATTTCCATGCTTAGTCTCCTATGTTTTAAATGGTGTTAACTAATTCCATGTTTTAAAACAGCAAAACAAACCACAGCCACCCAATAAAATATATTCTAGGCCTGCCTCAGTGTGTGACCTCCACCTTAAGAGGAACTAGTATAGCAGCATAAAAAGGTGAGACATGTTGGGAAACCTGGAATGCACTTCTCTTGATGTGTGCTTGGGCCCTTGAGGAAACCAGGTTACTTTCAGTATTTTGGAGGCCAGAATTTTTCCACCTCAGTAGAAATCTTTGAGCCTGAAAAGCATTGAAAACTAATTTATTCCATTGCCCTCATCAAATAATGATAATTTAATATATGTAAAGATGTTTTTACTTTACAAAGTACCAGCACTGAAAATAAAGTGATTGCCTCTAGGTGTATTAGTCCGATAGGGCATCATAGCAAAATACCACTGATGGAGGGCTTCCCAGGTAGCACTGGTGGTAAAGAACATGCCTGCCAATGCAGGAGGTTAAGATAACCAGATTCAACCCCTGGGTCAGGAAGATCCCCTAGAGGAGGGCACGGCAACCCACTCCAGTATTCTTGCCTGGAGAATCCCATGGACAGAGGAAGCTGGTGGGCCACAGTCCATAGGGCCACAAATAGTTGGACATGACTAAAGGTGACTTAGCACGCATGCACAAGCGGCTTAAATCACAGAAATGTATTTTCTCAAAGTTCTGAAAGTTGAAAATTCAAGATCAAGCTGTCAGTAGGGTTTACTCCTTCTGAGGGCTGAGAGGGAAGTGTTTGTCCCAGGCCTCTCTCATTGGTGTGAAGACAGCTGTCTTCTCCCTGTCTTTACATCCTTTTCCCTGATCTTATAAGGAGACAAGTCATACTAACCTAACTACCTCTAAAGATCCTGTCTCCAAGTAGTATCACATTCTGAGGTCCTGGTGTGTGGGTGCAGAACGTTAACACTTCAAGATCATATGCTTTGTTTTTTGAATACCTAGAAATTTGGTACAAAGTTTTAACCATAAAGTTTTATATTTAAGCTAGGAAAAGTTCTTTTTTGAATTGCATGGGAAAAAAGTAAATAAAACCAAGTGTCAAAAGTTTTATGTAACTTATCTGGGTACCTACCAAAAATAGCATGTGTGTGTGAGCTGCTGGGAAAGGAGTGATTGAAACCATAGATTTATTTATTTGGGCCACCACCAAGTACCTAAGTAGATATACAAGTTAAAATGTGTACCTAATAAATATTAAATACAGTATGAACTGAATAATATGATTTAAAATGAGATGTGAAAGCTTACTACTAT
Organism: Capra hircus; assembly: GCF_001704415.2. Classification (NCBI taxonomy): domain Eukaryota; kingdom Metazoa; phylum Chordata; class Mammalia; order Artiodactyla; family Bovidae; genus Capra; species Capra hircus. Next base: position 70,628,192 of record NC_030817.1, on the reverse strand, counting down.
TAACATTAAACCATGTTCTAATGCATAAATATTCTTAGAATATCTAAGCTTATGCAAAACAGTTCTGCTTCTGTGTCTCATTTTCGGTTATCTTCTCTTGTTTTAGTGCTTCTTCATTACAATGAAACAAAAAAATCAGTACAGTTTTAGATTTTAATGGCCAAAGAAAGAAGGCAGAAATAAAACAGGATCTTGAATTCAACATTGATGATATGAAATATTTCAAATCAGCTTTATTTTCTACACTGCTTGCTCACAATTTTCTCCACACTTTCGTAGACGTCCAAGACCCCAAGGTGCTTGGATTGAGACCTTCTTCTGGAGCCCTTCTATTGTTTAGCTAAGTGAGACAAATATTCCCAAATGGAGGCTAGTTTTCTTTCAAAACTTTTCTTTCTTTCAAAGCAGATAGCTGAAGTTCCCTCATTCACATATTAATTCGTTTATTCATTTAGCATAAACCATGGGCTAGGTATTCAGGTAGGCTTTAAAGATAAGCATAGCTGCCTCTAACCTCAGGGAGCTCGCTGTCTGGTACAGTGAACAGAAAGGGAAAACAGAGAATTTGCAGTGAAGAATTTGCCAGAATAGAACCATCACTCAGACCAGAATGAGTGGAAAATGCCTATGAGTGAAGTCACAAGTAAAGCACAGAAATTTTCTAGGTGACTGACCCAGTTGTATGTTGCAAAGATGCCAAAACATGAAAACACACAGTGTATTGAGGGAATTGTAAGTACCTGGGTATTTCTGAAATATACACTGTGTCAGAAAATAGAAGATGTGAGACTGGAGATATGGGAGCTGAAGGGAATTTGGAGAAATCGTATGGGCATTGTGGAGCCTTGCCTCCCATATTTTAATCAGGAAAACAGCATTTTTAGAAAGATCGTGTGGGGAGTGATGTAGGGGATAGGTCAGAAAGAAAGAACGGTGAGAATTACAGTACTATTGTGAGTTCACTTAAAAATAAGAGACAGTAAAGTGATATGTTTAAGAAAAGGGTAGACCCTAAAGCCAGGGTAACACCTTGGCAGCCTGGCTCTGCCACTTCTTAGCTATGAAACCATGGGCCAGTCCCTTAACTTCTCTGAACCTCCGTTTCCTCATCTCAAAATGGAGATAATGTAAAGAACCCATCTGCCAATGCAGGAGGCTTAAGAGTTGCAGGTTCAGTTCCTGGGTCGGGAAGATCCCCTGGAGGAGGGCGTGGCAACCCACTCCAGTATTCTTGACTGGAGAATCCCATAGACAGAGGAGCCTGGTGGGCTATAGTCCATGGGGTCGCAAAGAGTCAGACACGACTTAGTGACTAAACAAACAACGAAAATGCACTTTCTAGGGATGCTGTGAGAATTAAGTGCATTGTATATATTAATCACTCAGTATATGTTAGCAATTATTGTTATTAATGTTAATAATGGCTTGGACTAAGATGGGGCTAGGTGATAAGTTTAAAGCAAGTTAAAACAGGAGAATTCAGGAACTGTCTTAGTAAGGTTGTAGAGGAAGGGGCTGAGCCCATGTGTAACCTGCTACTGGGACTAAACACCTAAAGATATTCTGTGTTCTCCAGAGTTCTTCATTAGTATTAGGTTCCAACTGTACAGCTTTTATGTTCGAATATAATCAGATGCCGCTGTCAGAACATCGCTGACATCTCTGCCCCTCCATCACTAGATGCTGCTGTCAGGATTCCTGTCCCCTCTGATGCTTGAGGCCTGTTTATGAGGTGAGCGTTATATGCACCCTCAGTCGCCCCAGGCCTAAGAGAAACCACGAGACAGTATATGAACCCATGGCCTTAAATATCTTGTTTTTCATTCTAAAGAAATCTTTCCCATTTTTTTTTTTAAGTCTTGGCAAACTTTGATGTTCTGTTTTCCTGAATTTACTGGGAACTTCATGAAGTCCATCACCAGATGATTGACAGTAGGATCACTGGAAACGTTTTTCTATCCTTCTATTTAATGGGAAAAAATCAAAGTCTTTGTCACTCTAATCTGATACTTGTAAAAAGAATTTCTGCAGTGAGGAATCTAACAACAACAACAAAGGCCCGCTTTCTCTGCAGGCTTTTCAGAGCAATGCCTGCTTTGCTGGAGACAAAACAGCTGCCATGTACCTCTCCCAAGCTCTGTGGTCCATACACATTGGTCTGGGTTATTCTGCTTTCTTTCCAGGAGAGCAAATGTCACCCAGCCATGCTAGCATTCTCTTCATGAACCTTATTGTATCTGAATCTCTCTTTCTAAATGCATCCTGGAGTCTAGGTCTCCCTCAGGGTGAGAGGGAGCCTAGCCTCCCTAGGGTGGCTCCGGATGGTCTGGTTAAGTAAAAATTCCTCCTTCTTTGCCTTGTCTAATTGGAGTACCAGAAATGCAACAATGGACAAGACACATAAGGGTCCCATCCTTAGGGAGTTCATATTATGATGGGAAAGACAGTAAATGAATAAATGCATTCTTTTTAAATCATGAACATATGATCCGTGAAGATCTTTCCAACCAGCTGTGGTTAAATGTTGTTGTTGTTGTTGTTCAGTCACTAATTGTGTCCAACTTTTTGCAACCCCATGGACACACCAGGCTCCTCTCTCCTCCACTATCTCCTGGAGTTTGCTCAAATTCATGTTCATTGAATTGGTGATACTGTCTAACCATCTCATCCTCTGCTGCCCCCTTCTCCTTTTGCCTTCAGTCTCTCCCAGCATCAGAGGCTTTTCCAGTGAGTCGGCCCTTGCCATCAGGTGGCCAGAGTATTGGAGCATCAGCTTCAGCATTAGTCCTTCCAAAGAATGTTAAGGATACATTTCCTTTAGGATTGACTGTGATTTGATCTCCTTGCAGACCAAGGGACTCTCAAGAGCCTTCTCCCGCCCCACAGTTTGAAAGCATCAATATGTCTCAATAAACGCTTGAATTGAATTAGATCCCTCTGAGTCTGAGTCCTTCACACTCGAGACTGTAGCTGTGAGATTGGCCCTCAAGTGTACTGCCATTTTCTGTATAACTCTGTTTAGCCTCTGTGAGATCAGAAGCATTGAATGTTTTGGCTGTAGTGTGATGTTTTTATGGTATCTGGCTATTGATATGAATGCTACAGTATCTAGCTTCCTACTTCCTTCCTCAAAACAGCTGAGCACCTATAATATCATTTCCCGCTGCTTTTGTATAACATCAGTAAGCCAGTAAGGGTGGATAAGCAGAAATGGTGGATAAGTGGTTATATTCTTATTGTCTGTGTACTTCAGAATATATATATGACCAGGCTATGATAGATGGGCCTCAGTGACAACCCAGTCAGCACATACATGCAATTTAAGCATCAAAGAGTTCTTATGCATTCTAATAAAACTAAATGGAAAAAAAAAATGCAGTTTTCCCAGTATTTGTATAATACAAGCAGTGATTCACTTTCATCACCAAAATATTTACATCAAGTTATTTATTCATTACCAGATCAGGGGTAGGGCCCTATAGAAGATGGGTCAGTTTGTCATTGTTTTCCATTATGTACCCATTCTGTGATACGGTATTCACAAACTAAAAATGTGCTTAAAGATTAAGATCATGTAAATATTTGGAAATTAAAATGAGAGGTGTGAGATTTGCCTGTCTTTAAAGTAGAGCTTTAGCCTTTCATTCTGTCACTCAGATAATTATTGATCAGAATCTGCTAAGGGCCAGCCATAAACCAAGCACTCTCCTAGGCCTCTGAATACAGAGATTCCCCCAAAATACAATTCCTGCTCTCAATGAGCTGATTCTAGTGGGGGATGCAGACCAGTAAACAGCAATTGTTGCAAGTAAACAAGCAATTACAGCATGAAAGGACTAAGATTGAGATGTGCCTGCAGTATATGATGAAAATACAGAAGGCTAATTCCTGCACACCCCAGCTTAGATTAGAGGGGAAGATGAATGGGGAACAGTGTTTTGAACAGAAGGGACAGCATGTGCAGAGGTTTGGAAGAACTGAAGCTACCAACAGCTTTTAGTATGATTAGATTAAAACCTTGTATGATGCCATAGACTTCAAACATTGTCTCTGGGGCAGTACAGATAGGTTTTTTATAGCAAGTTGCTGACACAATTAGATCTGTTATTTAGAAATATTGTTAAGCCCCGGTGTGGAAGACCAATTAGAGGTGTTTGGTTTGTGGGAGATTTTGTTTGTTTGTTTCGGCTGTGGAAATATAAGAAAGACTGGGGAAGGGAGACCAAATGGGAGGTTCTTGCTGAAGTTCAAAAGTGTGAAATGGAAAAGAAGTGTGAAAATGGAAAAGAATAAAGGCAGTTCAGTCGAGATGGGAAAAACAAAACAGATTTGGATATTAGGGACTTGTGTTGTCCTGTCTTTCACTGTGAAATTTGAGTTGGAAAGTAGGGTGTTCATAACAGAAGCAGGTAAACTCAAGAGTATTGAGTAGCATTTAAACCATTTGCCCTTTCGAGTGTCCAGTTTATTTCCGCTGAGGCTTGAACCGAGGGCTTCCGAGTTCTGCTGTCCTGTGTTCTTTCCCTTAACACTTTATCTATGTTAAATGGAAGCAAACAAATAAAAACAAGCAAAAGGATCTGTTATCTATATGATATGTATGTACACACTTAGACACTGTGAGTAAAGGAAACCAAGTTACTGTGAAAACTGGAACATCTTTTATCAAATATCTTTATGGAATGTACTTTTAAATAACAAAAGCATTTTCAGGTTGGCAATTTCTCAGTCGTTAGTGCATTAAAAAAAAAAAAAGTTTCAACCAGCATGTGTTTCCTCACCTTCAAACAGTGAGTGGCAATGTTTGGAAAACATTTGTTAAACTCTCTAAATACAAGTTGATGCTTCCCATAACACTTGTGACATACCCTTCTACATGAGAAAATGGTTTGCCTTTCGGGTCATTCCTAGATCAATTTATTTTTAAAGCATTTATATGCCGTTACAAGGATTCACACAAAAAAAGAGGCAGCACTGCATGACTTTCAGTTGGCCCAGGATTTTCATTCACTCCTGTTCCTTTTTTAAAAGTAAACCTTTCCTAAAGTTGTGTTTTTCCTCTTCATTTCATTCATAAGTGTAGGTGTCTCTTATTTCTTTGAAAAACTTTGAGCTCAATCACTAGAATTAAGCAGGGGGATTAAAAAAAGAAAAAATTCACACTTAAACTTCTTACAGCTAGCCAACACCTCCTGTGGATAAACATCACATTTTACAAATGAAGAAACTGAGGTCCAATGCGGTGGTCACCCAGCATCAAATTCTATAATCTATGAGTTGGGCAAATTTTTTTAAAAAGGCATGGGATTTATGTAGGGATTGTTTTAATGTCACAAGTGTTTAGTAATTATATAACTGCTATCAATCACCTTGACACAGAGAACTCTTGAAGTCCTAAAACATTTATCTTAACAATTAGTAGCCAGTAATATTACTAGACCCCCAATTCCAGCCACATGCTGACCCAGGACCTGAGGTTGTTTCATGCTTTCTTGTCCTCTTGCATGCTGCATAGTACTCACTGTGCATTAAAACCAGCGCACAGTGATGATTAAAAATTTTAAATACAAAGGGGGACAGTCTAGAAATTATTTACATCATCGGTTGCAACCTAAGAACCAATATGTTGTTGTTCAGTCGCTAAGCTGTATCCAACTCTTTTGTGATCCTGTGAACTGTAACCCTCCAGGCTCCTCTGTAGCCCCCCAGACTCTTCTGTCCATGGGATTTCCCAGGCAAGAATACTGGAGTGGGGATCTTCCCTCCCCAGGACTCATGTTGGAAGCAGACTCTTTACCGCTGAGCCACCTGGGAAGCCCTGTAAAGAAAGAAGCAGAAAGAGTTCAGGTAGGAGAGAAGGACGAGGAGAGTTTAATTCTCAGCTGGCTGCTTACTGTCGGTGTGGCCTTGGGCAGATTGTTTTCTCTCCTCTTTTTTTGCACATCTGTAAAATGAGCCCAGTTTGATTCTTATGAGAATTTAGTGAGCGCACGTGTATATAGTGACTGGCACAAAAGTCGCATTTAGTTAAAGGTAACTAGCAGTACTGAATCCTGGGTCTACCTTTAAGGGAACCAGTATATGCCAAGTCAAGGAGAGTAAGTGCTGCAAGGATATGTTTCTGCTTGGGTCTTGGTTTGTGATGCCAGTGCTGTAGTTAAGATATCCCCCTCCGTTCAGCGTGAAGCTACTGAGAATCTAAACACTTCTTGGAGGACAGCGCCAGTGCACTAATGAAACATCTCCTTGCCCAAGAGCCCAAACAAAGTTTGTCTCCCGCAGGGGGACTTTTTTCTTCTTTTTTCTGTTTTCTTCTTTCTTGTATTTATTTATTTATTTATTCTTCCAACAGATGCTTCCTTGCTTTTGGAGCCATATCATGCACTGGGGGTTAGTAATTTCACTTTTCCAAGATCTCAGATACTTGAAAAATAAAGAGTAGGGGGTTTTGTGTGTGTATGTGTTTTTTTTACTACAGGCACAGGAGGAAAAAATCCAAGAGCTATAAACTGGGGAGTACATTAACCACTTGGGATTATTTCAAAGTGAAAGGACATTTACTAGGTTCATCTGACCTCTGATTTGAGGATCAGTTTTTGAAAAACACCACCAATCACAGACTTGTAAAGTTTGCAGAAACTGCCGACAGACCCAAATATGTTAAAGGTTGTAATCTCCTGAAAGGAGTTGGTTGATTTTCCTGTTGCCCCTCCTATCAACTTTAACCTCCAACCTTCTCCGGCATGTATCACTACAAATAAAACTGCTGAGGTTTGACAAGAGGATATAAAGTCATTAGGCCGTTGCACAGGGATGGCCACGTGATTTTCTTCAACCTGGAATGAGTGCTTTGTAATTTGGGCTTTTCAATAGGAAGTCATAAACACTCACTCATATCGCTTTAGTTTTAATAATTACTCTTAAAAAAAAAAACAGAAACATACATATTCAATGATGTTTGACAACTGGAATTTAGTGGTTTTGTTATTGGTTGTCTTTGACCATTAAGGTGGATTTCTGTTCTTAATTTTAATGTATCGATTTCAAGCAAGCAGCGTACGATCCTGCTATAAACATGGCATTTGTATACAGCACTGTAAATGAATTTTTAGTTCATGATTAAGATAAACCAGATGACATAAAGCAAACAATGTGTTTGTGTTGCTCTACTGACTTAAAAAATAATTCCCGGCCCTGGATTCACCTGCAGTGCCTTTCTTCTTCAAGTGCATGGGGGGAGTGTGAGGCTCATGGAGCACTTAAGTGCGCCAGGGTTTCTGAAGTTCCAGTTACTTGTGTAGGTTCTCAAGTAATTCAGCTGTCTATGGAAATTATTCATTCTACGCTAGATAAATGCTCTCTTATGAAGTCTCTGGCACCGTTCAGTCTGAAATCAGGTAATTCTCTGTTACTAGTGTCTGAACATAAGGAATGGGGTACGATAACATCAGTACTTGAATGGTGGTTCTTGGTATGTTTTAGTGTGTTTGCTTTTTTAAAGGTAGGTCAGTGTATTTTGTTAGATACAGCTTAGTGGCTCTCAGCCAACCCTGGAAAGGTGGTATGTGTATGTGTATTTATCTATTTATATGTATATATATCCAATATATATGTATATATCCAATATATAGGGGTTCCCCCGTGGCTCAGTGGTAAAGAATTTGCCTGCCAATGCAGGAGACGCAGATTCAATCCCTGGGTCAGGAAGATACCCTGAAGGAGGAAATTGCAACCCGCTCCAGTATTCTTACCAGAAAAATCTCATGGAGAGAGGAGCCTGGCACGCTACAGTCCGTAGGGTCGCAGAAAGCTGGACATGACCGAGCACACGTGTATCCTATATATATATATGCAAGTATTCTTTCTTCATGCTCATTTTCCTCTATTCCTGTTCCTTTCACTGGGCAGCTGAGCAGAGGACATGTGATATGAAAGACGGGGGGTTTGGTAAATAAGGAGCCTTGGTGTGAGAGAGAGGGGGACGTGGTACTGATTAGGTCCCACTTGCCTTTTTGGTCACCTCAGCAAAATCCAGACTTTCAGCAGAGCCAGGGTGCATTCTGCAGAAGCATTGTATTATCATAAGGAAAGTGCGTGCATGTAAAAACTCCCAAACAGTCATCTAAGCAATGTCACTTCTTTCTGAGCAGGATCCAGAACGTAGAAGAGATCTGTGTGTTGATTTGGAGCTGGGGTTGGGGTGAGGTGGAGTGAGGGAGCATGCAGGAGATGGGGACAGAAAACAAAACAAGAAAACTGGGTGGGTGTGGCCTCACATCTTGCAATTCTAAGGAAACTAGAGCTTTATAAGCTCCTTATGGTAAAACTGTGGAGACCATAAGACTGGCTCTTGTTTCTCCCATTGAATGGTGTATAAATTCAAATGGTAATTATTAACAACAGCTGTAGGAATCTTGTACATTTATTCAGCGCTTCCACTTTTTTTTTTTTTTTTTTTTTGAGCCTTTAGGAAACAAAAGCATTTTAACGGATAGGGAAGCAAAGCCTCAGAAAGATAAAGTGACTTGTCCAAGACTAATTCATTAGTGTCAGAGCTAGGATTGCTTTGCTTATTGTTCAACATAACTGTTCTGTTGACCATGTACCAGGCATGTGCCAGGTACCAGGCATCCAAGGATGAATGAGGGACCTCCCCTCAAGGAGCTCCCAGTCTGTGCAGGGCTGAAGGGGCGTGGGGCGTGGGGGGTGGGGGGATATCAGGGGTACTGAGGCACTGACTGGGACTTAGAAAACGAGTCTGCAGGAAAAGGAGGCCGATTCTCACCAGCTGTCCTCATTCCAAGTAAGGACAGTTTTAAGAATGTTAGCTGTTTAGCCAATTCAAACACATCTTCCCATTTTAATTTCCTGAATTACCAATTCCAAAACTTTTAAAAAACGAGCAGCTGTATTGTAGAAAAGGCCCAGCCTGATAACTCAGCTGGTGACAAGTGAGACGAGCACCTACTAGACTAATTAGGGAAAACTGTGGACACCAGGAGCTGGAGCTGTGGGGTGGTTGAGTGGACACCTCAAAGGTTAAAAATATATATCATAGATAGAACAAGAAAAAGCATTTGACTTTTTGCTAATATAAAAAGCCAAATCCCTCCATTTTTATGTTTTATGTATCTGTCCCATGACATTAAAATAAATAAACCTCTAAAACTCATGTAATGGTGCTAGATGAGGGAAACCCATTCTAACTGATTTGCTTATTTTAAACCTTAAGTCAATAGCCACAGAATGAATATTTTGACTATTTAACCAAGCTTTCTTTGTATTTGCTTTTACCAAGAACTTCATTCCTTCCATTTTTATCGATAAAAGCATATACATGGCATTAATAGATTTTAAATGGGCAGACATGGAATTGAGATGAGATTCAGTGCATCAAAACATCAAGAAATGCTTTGTATTCCTGAAAAAGATGCTATTTGACTAGTGCTTGTTGCCACCTAGGTGAAGAGTTCTAAAGTTAGACTGCCCAGCCCTTTTTGTTCTAGTTGTGTGTCTGTAGTGGTTAGTGTCAGTAGACAATGAATGTATGTACAAAATTGTGAGTAAAAAGAATGGTTTCCCCTCACCGAGAGTTACAGTGAAATTTGACATCCTAAGATGAGGCCCAGGATAAGAAAGGAAGCATTCCTATTCCAGCTTGAGAGTACAGGAGAAACTCAGCCCTCTTATCTTGTATGACCTTGTAGGCATTGCTAAGAAAGCTGAGCACTGAAGAATTGATGCTTTTGAACTATGGTGTTGGAGAAGTCTCTCCCTTGAGAGATCCAACCAGTCAATCCTAAAGGAGATCAGTCCTGAATATTCTTTGGAAGGACTGATGTTGAAGCTGAAACTCCAGTACTTTGGCCACCTGATGCAAAGAGCTGACTCATTTGAAAAGACCATGATGCTGGGAGAAGGGGATGACAGAGGATGAGATGGTTGGATGGCATCACCGACTCAATGGACATGAGTCTGAGTAAACTCCAGGAGTTAGTGATGAACAGGGAGGCCTGGCATGCTGCAGTCCATGGAGTCCCAAAGAGTCAGACACGACTGAGCGACTGAACTGAACTGAAGCAGGCAGTGAAATGAGTATTCCCCAGCTGGAAATAGAACAGAAACAGAATCAAGCAATAGAAAAAGTTGAGGCTCAGAGTTGGAAATCTTGAGGGAAAGTAAACTTAGAATTAGTTCCTGAAGCTCTGAATCTGAGTGTCCAATTGTAGTAGTGCCTTCAGAAAGAGAAGTGTGAGTATACTGGAAAGCACTGGCTCAGTGGCTTTTTGCCACCAAATTTTGGCTTAAATTGCAGTTGGAAGCCTATGCTCTGCAGTGAGTCACTCTTCCTTTCATCTGGGTTGGGTAAACTGGGCGATTCCCAGAACGTTTCTGTTCTGGGGCCGTCTTCTCGTGCAGTGCTCGCTTTGGAAGTAGATTCCCCTGGTTTGCTTGAGATCTAGGTTCTGAAGTTGAGTGCAATTCTTAACGCCTCATCTCTTTGCTGACTCAGGGAACAAAGACTCCTTCAAGCCAAGCAGACCCTGATGAAGAAGCAGTGATCCGATGACATCTTCCTTTCCTCCCTGCTCTAACTTTCCCTGTCATGACAGCCACTCCACCCACCCCCCTTGTCGTCCTGTCACTGGTGTACAGCTGCATAGACCTTCTTAGTCCCACTTCTCACTTCGAGCCTTTTTTCTTGGTCCCCTCATCCTCTTTACTCAAGATTTTTTTTTTTTTTTCTCTCTCTCTTTTAGTCAGGGTTAATTGGTCTTGCCTTCCAGGAAAGCTCTCCATAACAGACTTCCTGCTCGAGTCAGCTTTTTCTAAAGTCTCATAAATTCCTGAGAAGACGAGCGAGGGGATGCCCCAGGAAACTCCTTCTGGAATTGCTAGATGGTAAAAAAGCCTGTACAGACCTCTCTTTAGTTACATAGCCCTTCCTTCCCCTTGCCCTCCAGAAGCCCAACTAAATGCCCTTTTTTCTTTCTTCCTCATCTTACTTAAGAGAAGGGGGAAGTTAATTAACAAAGGAATCAGAGACTTTTACTCTCCACAGTTAAGATTTCCTCTCATTGAGCTGGCTTACATTCTATCACCCACATAGATAGGTCATTAAACTTTTATTTATGCAGCATAACTTCTGACTGCACTGAAGTGATATAAATGTAATTTATCTGATGACTCAGATGGTACCTCAAGTTGGTCATGCTAGAATTTTCCATATTGGAAGATAGAGTCCACGAGACTGCATCTCTGCACTGACCCGCAGGTGTTTAGCCTGCCGCTTTCTCCACTACAGACTAACCAACAAAGAACAGTACTTATGTCAAAATGACTTTTGATTCGTTGGATATTCATGGTGAATAGAAAATAAATTTAAATTAAATGTCATATAGTCAGAGCAGGTAGTAGGGGAGCGAATGAAAGCTTCCTCTTTTATGGGCTGCTGAGAGGTGATAGCTCTTAAAAAGCAGTCTGCTAACTGATCCCAAGCGAATGCAAATTAACAGTTGTTTTCTTTCAGAACTGTGTGACTGAATAAACATTTACCATTTGTTTCATTTCTACTCATCTCTTAAAACAGTTGCTACAGGTCTTAATAGTAAGACTCGAAACATATAATATATTAGCCTTGGCACATCAAAATATTGTTCATCTTCCAAACTTGAGATATTCCAGTTTGGCTTCTCACTGAGTTTATAATGTTCTTAGGGTATGTATCTAAAAATGCATCTTACTAATCTCCTGGGATTTATTTTTATTTTTTTAAAAAAGAGTCCCTGTAACTTGTCACTATTCCCGGCTTAAACATGATCTGTCAATTGTGAGATTGATGCCCATTGTGTTACATTTCAGTCTTAGGAGGGGTCTTGAATAAGAAATTTAACCCACCAAATAGCAGTTTGGAAGAAAGACTTATGATATTGGTGCAAAATAATAATGAGGTTAAAAATGAAATTTCAACCTCAGAGGAGAACAGTGATGCCTGCTTTTTCGTACAAGCCTTTCACATGGATTCAGTGTGATCACCTTTTCTCACAGCACCGGGGCCACTGTGAGGGGTAAAGAATTTCAGCAACTGAACAACAGTATCAAATAAACTCATAGGAACTCTCCTTAAAGGTCTATTCTAATCGTTAACATTCCTGGTTAACACCAGCTCCACAACATTGGAGCTGGTGTGTCTGCCAAGTGCTCAGCACTGAGTTCTCATGCAGCAAATTTAGCATGACAAAGTTGCTCCTGGTTTTGTTTTTGGGTTTTTTTTTTATTTTTTTGCAAGTAGAAAACCTGCGGCCCCAAATGGAGCCTCATGCAGTCAACTGCAGAATGGAGATGAGATCCGAGGAGAGATACAGTATAAGGGATTATCTGGGATCATGTACATGGTTCGCAATTGCCTTTGTATGGCTCCTGGGTTAGATCATTCTTGGCAAGTTTGGTGAATTAGTATCCTATTCCTGAGTCCCGTTTCAATACCTAGTTTGGAACTCTTCCACTCCCTGAGAACTTCCATTGAAATTTTTATCAATGGTATTTGCATAGACAAAATGGAATCAAACTATTGACATGTAGTTGTTTTTTAAAAAGCAAATTTATGTGAATGGTTTGTCAGTAGAGATAATTTAGCCAAAGGCACCTGTCTTCTCTAAGAACTCAGCCTGAAAAGACTTTTAGGGGGAGCCTGGTGAATTTTTTGTCCTTAAAATAAAGCTGTTTTTGAGGTAGGAGAGAAGCTTAGTTTTTGAAATGGCACAATGAATAACAAAGGCCCCTTTTCACCCCCCAAAAAAGGACTAAAAAGGACATTTGTTCAACTCTTGAGGAAGAATTGTGCCGTTAACATAAAAGTCTAGATACAAGAGGGGGGAAAATTGGAGGAAGAGGAGGAGCAGGTAGAACTGGGAAAGGCAGGACCCGGGAAGCAACTTGTTTTACAAAGATGATTATGCTCAAGCTCAGGTTGAGAACTCAAGAAAGAGCATTTTTAGTGAATGAAACAGCTGGAAGATTAAACTTAGAACATCCCTTCTTCGAGCACATGGATATGCGTGTGTTTCTCTCCCCACTCCCCTCTCCTGTCCCCCAGTGGCCTTATAAGTATAGTCTGGCAGACAAGTGGCCAATAACCAGTCTTCATAATGGAGGTCAGGTGATTTGTATTTCTGGATTTTTAGAAGAGACAGGGTTTATCATTGATTTAAAGATGGAAAGTACACTATTTCACCTCCCCCTGTCATTTAGTGGATGTGGTTCTTGAGTGTGTTAATGTGTCTCGAGCCCTGACCTAAACTGTAGATGAGAAGACTCTTTAAATATTAAAATGCAGAACAAACAGAATTGCTTATGCAGTAAGAAAGTGCACAGTATTCTAAAATCAAGCCTGATCTTTTTTATTGGGGCAGCAAATAACTACGTTTCTGGCCAAATATAACTGTTTTGAAAACTCCCTCTTTAACAAAATTAGCAAGTTGCTGTCCTTTCTTTTAAAAAAAGAATTCAAGTTGCAGAGTATGTAACTCTGGAGTTATCAAATCTTTTTATCCCTCTTACATTTAAGTGCCGTGTTTTGTGTATACAGTCATCATGATATTTGAAAAGGCCATAACGAAAAGCAATTATATAATTGTTTTCAAGAACCAAGAAGCAAGGATAAAGGTTTTAGAAACAAGAGAGAAGTATTAACAATTACAGCACCTGAAGTCAAGATGCAAAATTCTGTCCTAATTATTGGTGATGATTAATTAAGCATCAAGTTACAAGTTTTGAAAGAATTTCAGAATTATTTTTCTTTATCTACTGAAAAAAAAAAAACCACCCCATCATTTTCTATTTTAGCAGTTTCCACAACTTAAACATTAAATTCTTATTGTTTGATTTCTGTTATATTAGTAGTGTGTGTTTTGCAATTCTAATCTTCACGTTTTTCTTTCTTTATCACTGATGTAGGCCTTTTGAAGCTGGGAAATTTTTCATAGCAATATTGACAGTGTTCACATTTGCATGATGACAGCCAAGGAATGGAGCAGTAATTTTTGAAATTGCAGAAGTATTTAGAACACTGATAAAAGCTGAAATATATTTTTGATGGATTGAAGTTAAGCATACATGATTTTTCCTGCTGTCAAAAGGCTCTGAATTTAGTGAATATTTGCCTGCTGTGAGAATGCAAGATTAACATCACAACCATCACCCGGGCACCCAAACCCTGCAATTTAATAGCTTTTTAGGTTCTTTCCTTTTTCTAAACAGCAATTAATCTCATTTTAGTACAATTTTCTCGTTTCTGAAGTCGCTCATTGAATCGCTGTTTTGTTCATATTTGGCTTCAGCTCCTCTGCATAGTCATTAAAGTCCCAATTAATGTCACCTTTAGCTGAAGAGTACTCATTTTTATTGAGAAAATGACAGTTGCTGCCATGAGTAGTGCAGTGTAATATACATTAATTGCCCTGTAACACTGGTAATTACGAGTTTTTCAAGCCTCTCAGTAAACTGTCATGCCTAGACAAGACTGTGCTAAAATAGATTACTCATTAGGGAGACCTGTCCTATTTTCTGGTGGGTTCTTAGTGTTGGTTTAAAAAAAAAAAATCTTGAGCTTGAACAAATAGTTGCCAAGAGCAATTTCCTCCAACAATCTCCTTGTGTTGGGTTTTTCAGCCATCACTTAAGATTACGGTCAGCAAACAGGGCGCGGGGAACCCTACAGATCTTGGGTCTTGAGCACCTATTTCTGTGGATCACGAGCGTGAACATCGTGGTGTTACACTTGAGACTGAGTACGGGGTCTGACTGGAGAGTCCTCCTAGAGGGTGTGTGTTAAAACAGATTCGATCCCTGGTGTTTAGAGAGCCGTGAGTGAGCAGTGTTCTACTCTCACTGAGTCTTAATCACCTCTATGCCTAGTCCAGCAAGGAATACTGTTGATACCTTCATTAAGCAAGTCCATGCTGGAGCAGATAATAGCTTTGACAGCAAACATGGCAAGTTTTATATTTAAGGTGCAGCTTTAAAAAAAAAAATGGGAATCAGTAGTTGGAGAGAACTGAAATCATCTTATATATGAAACTGCCAGCCCACAGTCTTTTTTTCTTTTTTTTTTTTTTTTTGCTGAGTGGTACATTGGCACCAGGCTTTTATATATATATTTTTTTCAAATCATGTTTCTGATTTCAGTATGGATATAATTTCTCTATTCCTATCATATTTCATATGTTGCTCTTTTAACAAAGTAGTCAACTTTGAAGCCCATAGTTGCCCAGAACTGACAAAAAGAAAACCTTTGTTGTAGCCTTGCCTAAAGCAGGTGTTATAACAATCCGCTCTTTCCCTCTCTCTCTAAATGAATTTTGTCACAGCCTTTCAGATTTTCCTGTGGTAATGAGCTAATGAAAGTAGATGGTACAATTTGTGCTGACCAGGTAGCAAGCGCCAGCTTCACAGCTGAGGATAGTTTAAGAAATAAATAAATAAAATATAGCATCATATCACTGATTTACCCATTACACAGCATTAATAGTGAGAGACCTTGGTGTGTTTATCTGTTTGTATTGGTGTGCATTTATCGAATTGTTTATGACAAGACTAATTGGGGTAATTGTAGACACCGAAATTACCTGTCAGCTATATGTAACCACACTCCCTTTCTTTCTGACAAATGATGACAACTGAGGGACCCCGTAGCATTACTCATGATGGCTTTTCGAGTGGTAATAAGGACAATAGGGGCCCCGGCTAATTTGACATGGACAGCCTTCACAACAAGAAGCCAGCTAAATGACTTGTCAGGAGGGGAAAGAAGTCAGAAAAGTAATGGAGTCCCCCATGGCGCTGTGACAGGGAGATGAGGCAATTTCAACGGAAAGTGAAAAGGCTTCAGTTTGTCAAGTATTTAGAACAATCAGAGAACAGCTAGAGGCTGGAACCTGACAATAAATTTGTGAACCATGGTAGCAGTTTCCTGCAGGTCAGTTACTTCATAATGGCCACGCAGCTCTCAGAGGGTCAAGACTCCCCCCACACTTCACTTTCACCCACCAGAGCCGGGTCACCTCACGCCTCTGCTCTGTCTTCCATGGAGGGGATAATGGTAAGGGTTATGGAGGCTCGGGAATGGAATGCTGGTGTGAGTTGTAGACGCTGGAATGTTGGAGAATAAACAAACAAAAATCTAGGCATACAATATGATGGTGGAAGCCCTGACACCAGGACGGTGTTAAGTCTCCCAAGATGAGTGGTAGTCACTGGATGGAGCCCCCGCAGACTCCTTTCTTATTTGCTGCTGGTTGGATACAAAATATTCCTCTACCTTTTGCTCTTGGACATCAACAATTATTTGATACCTACTCACATTGGAGCGGGCAGTCTGCACTCCTGAGTCCATCAATTCAAATACAAATCCCATCTAGAAACACTCTGACAGACATCCAGAAATAATGTTTAATCTGGGCACCTCGTGACGAGTCAAGGCAACACATAAAATTAACTATCACACTCAGTATCGAAATAGTCCAAGCAATGCTGTCTGATAGAAATATATTGTGAGTCATGTATAATTATAGTAGTGTTAAAAAACAAAATTTAGTTGAGTTTAAAAAAAAATACTGAACTACTGCTAATGAGCTAAAAGATTTCTAGCAGCGCCTTTTCCTCTGATTTTATTAAGCAATGTAATGCTAAGCTCTTATCAAGCCAGAAAATTGATGCATGAGGATTAAAATTTTCCACTGTACCCCATACCTCCAAAGCTGGAAGTAGCTTCTGACCCTAAGATGTGTGTGCATACTCAGTCATATCTAACTCTTTGTGTCCCATGGACTGTAGCCCACCAGACTCCTCTGTTTTCCAGGCAAGAATAAAGGAGTGGGTTGCCATTTCCTCCTCCAGGGGATCTTCCTGATGCAGGGATCCAACCCACATCTCCTGAATGGGCAGGCATATTCTTTACCACTGAGCCACCTGGGAAGCCTGGACCCTTAAGATGTTCTAGGCAGCTGAAGTGTTAAACAGTGAACTGATAATCTTGGAAGTTAGGTTGTCTTGAATTTCTGGGTTTTGTTTTATTAGGAACAGTCTCTACATTGTAGAAAAGCAAGTTTCTGAACTGAGTGGGGCACTTTGCCTCTCTGTGCCTCAGTGTCATTTTTAATAACATAAGGAAAGACATGATCAAATTATGTAAAAATTGTTTGAATGGTGTGTATGCATGTGCAAGTTAGGCTGTTTTTGTACAATTTAATATATATTATGCATATGCAATACTTTTTCTTCCCCTTCAAATCCTCATAAAGGCAGCAGTACATTTCATCTAGGGAATAGATCAATCTTCCCAGTTGGCGCAATGGTAAAGAATCTACCTGCCCATGCAGGAGACCCAAGAGATATGGGTTCAATCCCTGAGTCGGGAAGATTCCTTGGAGTAGGAAATGGCAACCCATTCCAGTATTTTTACTGGGAAATCCCATGGACAGAGCCTGGCAGGATACAGTCAGTGGGGTCACCAAGTGTTGAACACAACTGAGCATGTATCCACGCACACAAAGAATAGATCACCTTTGTGTTGAACAGGGTTTTTCTTTGAAGAGTTCAAAGCATTTAAGCCATGGATCTGTCTTTTTTAAGTCATCCAAAGAAAGAGTACACTCTTTACATTCATTTGCACTGTATTAAGTTTTTACCTTCATGTGGTCTAAATGTGATACCGTATATCTTTTACCTGTTAAATTTCTTTGTATAACATAAAATACACAGTTTTCTGAATACTGTTAAACCTAACTGAATAGCTTGTCAAATGCCCTAACCATCAGTTCAGAAGGATTAGAAACTCACCAAGAGAAACTACCCATGAAAATGGTTTTTGTTTTTGCATATTTGGTGGGGGGGGGAGGTGAAAGGATATTCTCTTTACATGCTATAAAAGTGGCTGCCTGTACATGGACTTCATTCCAGGGGTATTCAAGTTATTTGAGGGTTTTCTGTGTTTGGCTGGGGCTCTCTGAGAGAAAAATGAGCATTCCACCATACCAAGACCCAGGCAAGAGTGTAGGGATCCCAGCAGTGAGCTTAGGGACATCAGGGTCAAAGAACAAGCTCCTATACAAGGGGCTGAGATGGAGGCAGAAAAGAGTGCCCTTGACCCCTGGATCTGTGCTCACAAGTGCTCAGAGGTACAATCTGGCTTCAAATGGCCAAGACTGTAGTCTACAGGTGTGTCCTTTTCGTAAGATGCTATCTGCTGATAGGAATTCTCCTTTTTGAATTTCAAGCCCATATCTAGGATGAGTCTTTCTCAAATTAGCTCCTCTTTGGAGATATTCTTATGTTCCTCACAAATGTTTGCTAATATTTTCTTCCTTTTGTGGGAGAAAGTTTTCTTTTAACTTCTATAAACGTACCCATCATTTGAAAAAATTATGCTTTTTTTCTGATAATAATAATTATGCTTTTTTTTAATTCTAAAAATAAATAAATTCCAAATAAGTAGAAAAGAACATAAAACATCATAATACCAATTTGTACACGTTATTACTGTTAACACTTTGACAAAATGGAATTATATTGTATATACTATTATATACTCATATGTTCTCTTCAGAGGCTATTGAGGTTGCTTTTCATGCGGGAGACCCCGGGTTCAATCCCTGGGTCGGGAAGATACCCTGGAGAAGGAAATGGCAACCCACTCCAGTACTATTGCCTGGAAAATCCCATGGATGGAGGACCTGGTAGGCTACAGTCCATGGGGTCGCAGAGTCGGACACGACTGAGCGACTTCACTTTCTTTCTTTCCTTTCATGTATAGTATGTATAGTTCTACTTTACCCTTTGTAAATAGGTTCCTAGTGCTTATATAGAACTATTATAATGTCTTTAGCCTGTTGTCTGTGAAGTGAAGTGAAGTCGCTCAGTTGAGTCTGACTCTGCGACCCCATCGACTGTAGCCTACCAGGCTTCCCCATCCATAGGATTTTCCAGGCAAGAGTACCAGAGTGGGTTGCCATTTCCTTCTCCATAACTGTTGTCTGTATGAATATTTAAGAAGTCATCATAAACAACACTGTGATGAACATCCTCATGATGAAATGAGTTAAGATATAAAAAACACAGTAGACTCAGTAATGTTTTTATTTTCTTCTGTCTTGTGAGATCTGCTCTCTTATAAATGGATAAAGCTATAGGGCATCTGTATTTTCTGCACCTTGATGTGATGTTTAGTGATTGTTTTGGTTGCTCTTTTCAATATGCAATTAAAACAGTCATTTCCGGGATGCCAAATGACTCATCCAGCTGTCTGGTAACATATAAGCAAACATAAACAAAGGTACAAAGGTAACTTGTCCATAGGCATTTGTTTTCTGCCGTCTGGTCTTCAGAGCTTTTGAATATCTCTGAAGATATTGCACAGGCAAAAAAAGGTAACATATTGCCTTGTAAAGATTCTGCATTTATCTGCTACATAGAATCTTTAAGTGTTTATTCATTTCCCACCTCCATTCCTACTATGGACTTCATTGACCTCTAAAGCTTTTCCTTCTGTGAAGAGACTCACAAGCTCCAAGTAAATGTGAGTTGTTATTATCATTACTAGTAATTCTTCTTTAAATCACTTTTCACATTCATAATTTTTAGGATACTATGCAAATAATAGAGCTCCCAACTCAGACCATGGAATCATAAAGGTGATACATAAAGATGGTGCGTATCTTAACCTGCCCATCACAGAAAGGGGGTAGCAATTTCTTCTCCCTCAAGAAGTGTAGGGGCATTAGCCTTTTCTCAACACCCTGGCCTTAGTCAGATATCATCACTTTTTACATAAGTAGATAATTTTCATGCTCTTATGTTTTACCTTCCTTCCTCTTGTTTCTATTCAGTAAAAGCTTGTATTTCCCTCTGTGACTCCTTGCCGCCAGTCACTTTATAAGGTATGCCTTCACCGGAGCTAAAGCACTGATAATTAGAAAGTTGTGTGATACAGTACCTTCAGCGTCTGCTTATAATTCCAGATCATTCTGACCCTCAAGCTCTGGAATAGGTCATACTCTTCTCCTCTCAGGACACTAGATGTTTCAGATTATTCCAAGTGGGCCCCTGCCCTCTTCCTTGTGCCTTTGTTATAGCTGTCATTATAGATTGTTTCAGTCGCGCATATAATTGCTTCATTGCTAGTAACTGGCTTAATGTTGTCACAGACCTTGTTGGCTCTTCTTACCTTAGATTTACATATAGCATCCCAGGGCTTTCTTTGGGGCATTTATCATTTTTCCTCCAAATGATCTGGTGACAGTGTACAGCTATTCAAGTTTTCATCAGCCTGCAGATGATATGGTCTTTCTTCTTTGCTGCCACAAGCCAGAAAAGCAACGAATTCGAGGGAAATGCTTTCATTACTGCACTTCAAGGAGGCTCTGTCGGGGAGTCAGGGAGGGAAGTTACCCGAAGTTGCACCACACTGACACGGGAAGATGCTCTCGTGGGCAGACCCATCCCTTCGTGATACTGGAATGAAGGCACCTCATCATCATTCTCACAGTCCTGCTTTCATGCAGCCAGCTATACATCTTCTAAAGCCTGTTCCTTTCCCTGTTTGCGTCTTGCTGCGTAGAAAAAAAAGCATAGAGAATTTTACACGATATTAACTGCTACCGCTGTATATTGGATATGTAAGATTTTGTTATAGTCTCTTGAAGAAGCCCATATTCACATTGGGAAAGGAAAAACATAAAGTAGAGGTTGCCACCAATACCAAATGAGTGACTCTAAGGACTTCCCTGGTGGCTCAGTGGTAAAGAATCCACCTGCCAAGCAGGAGACTTGAGTTCAATCCCTGGAGAAGGAAGATCCCCTGGAGGAGGAAATGGCAACCCTCTCCAGTATTCCTGCCTGGGAAATCCCATGGACAGAGGAGCCTGGTGAACTATAATCCATGGGGTCACAAAAGAGTCGGACATGACTTAGCCACTAAACAACAACAATAAATCTTACGGATCATATAACAGTCGTGAATATGGAGTTTCTTACATATAGAAAAGGTTTTATGCATGGTCTTAGTTTCAGAGGCTGGTCCCAGAGTTTATCATAGCCATCAGGTGGCACATTTAGATTCTGTAGGTATTCTTGTCAGTAGACCCAACCTGAGTTTCAGGTATCTTATCTAGCGAGTAAATCAGAAATGGTCAGACTCCTTAAATGGAAGGATCTGAAAGTTTAGGGTCCACTGGACAAGCTACACCTGGCAGGAAGAATGTCCTTGTGGCTATGCATCCCTGAATTGTTTATATCTTTTCATTGCTGCTTTTTTCCCTTCTGCTTTTAAATTCTCCTGTCCTTTAAACTTGCAACTTTTTTCTTTTGTTTACAAGTAGGTACTTTCTTCCTGTTGGATACCTGAAAAAAACTTCTTGCAGCAGTGAGCCTCTCGGGTGCTAGCCACTTTCTAACAAGGTCTTCTTTGATCACCTGAGTGTCCTTTAAAGTTGTGAAGGCCTGTAAGATCTATTATTTATCCAGCAGTTTGGCTAAGTGATTTGTGGATGATTGTTGCTTATGCAGCCCTGCTCCATAAGTGCTGGCCACACTTGATAAAGAGTCGGATGACTCTCATTTGGCTTTGTAAAAAGAGAGGGCTCCCTAGGACAGCTGTAATACTCTTCCTGCACCTGATGAAGTCTAGGGCCTCCCCTGACTGACCAGACAGCATAGGATCCAGTTTCTCTGGGGATCCTAAAGGCATCACCCCACCATCCCACTTCTCTGCCATCAGCTGCACTATATCCTCCATGTGGTGGTGAGAAAGCACACCAACTACCCCCTTTGGTCAGGGAGCTTCCTTTCTTTCCCCACTGAGCTCAGGGAGCTTGGAGGTGACATCAAGGCTTGCTGGAGTCCTATCCTCCCTGTGTGTGTTCTCTGTGTAAAGAGCAGCTCAACTTTGGGCAAAGAATAAGCTTCTGGCTCCACCGAAATTCAGGTTGTCTCTTAATTAGCTACTCCTTACAGCAGTTGTTAGTATACCAACAGTATACAGCAGCTGTTAGTATAATGACAAGGACTTAGTAAGCCCTTGTTAGTTTAGTGGTGAGTATCCCCGCCTGTCATGCAGGAGACTGGGGTTTGATTCCCCGACTGAGAGGAAATGCCAAACCTTTGTGCTTCCGTAGTGGCTCAGATGATAAAGAATCTGCCTGCAATGAAGGAGACCCAAGTTTGATCCCTGGGTTGGGAAGATCACCTGGAGAAGGGAATGGCAGCCCAGTGTAAGGGTGTCTTTTGGTGCTTCCCTGGCTCAGATGGTAAAGAATTGCCCTGCAATGTAGGAGACCCGGGTTCAATCCCTGGGTCAGGAAGATTCCCTGGAAAAGGTCATGGCAACCCACTCCAGTATTCTTGCCTGGAGAATCCCATGGACAGAGGAGCCTGGCGGGCTACCATCATAGGGTCACAGTCGGGCATAACTGAGCAACCACTTTTTCTTTCCACAGCAGCGGTGACTGCTCAGTGGTAACAGTACCAGAGGGAGGTGGCAGCAAAAGCCCTCCAAACGTATAGAATGTTCTGGGGCATCCCGTACAGGTCTGGTGACTCTCAGTGTCCATTCTCTATATGTGCACCAAAACAGCCCCCCAGTTCAAGAAATCGCAACAATAACTCAACCTCTTCACTCAGACTTCCAAAAAACAAAGAGCATTGGGGTTGGAGGAGGGAATCAGCCTGACTGAGTGCACACAGTGGAGAGTCCATTCTGTAAGTTGGCTTCGCTGATGTGGTCAGTTAGCAAAGCCAACAAGCCAATTCAGGAGTCCACTGTGGACTAAGCCCCAAACAGCATTTTTACTTTTCTTTCTCTCATGATGTGTCACCGTGAAATCTGTTCTGTATAAATGCATAAAGCTGAAGCACCTGTATTTTCTGCAGCATGATGTGACTTTCAGTGATGTTCTTGTTTTTTTTTCCCTTTTAATATTCAGTTAAAACAACTGTTTTCATGGTTCCAAATGACTCATTTATCCAGTTGTCTAATAACATATAAACACACATAAACAAAGGTAGCTTGTACATATGCATTTGTTTTCTACCATCTAGTTCTCAGAGCTTTGGATTCAGCTCTTAAAGGTATTTAACTGGCAAGAAAAGGTAATGTGTTGTACTATAAAAATTACATATTTTTTCTGTTTCATAAAGTCTTTGTGTTTACTCATTCCCTATGCATATTGTCACCCCAAGCTTCTATCGACATCCAGAACAAGCTTTCCCTTCTATAAAATGTTCATCCTCCGTAAATCTAGCCCTACTTAGACAGAAACTGCTAATTCTCCCCTGGTAACTGTTTTTCTCTTTCTGTTTTAATAAAGAAATCCCTGGTTTGGGCTGGATATATCATCACCCAAAATAAAAACTGGCTCCCCTGGCAGCAATATGTACCCATATGGTTAATTTCTGGCAGTGAAATATAAGTAGAAGTGTCCTGTGCACCCTTGAAGAATAAGGGGGGCCCTGCTTTGCCACTTGTTTGTTTCTGCTGACAAGAATGTAGACATGATGGTTGGCGCTTGGTAGCCTTCTTGGGCTTTTGGGCCCTGAGTGAAAATGATATGCTGAAAAGAGTAATAATGTAGTGGGAGTCAAGGTCCCTGCTGGTTGTGCAGTCACCTTGCCAGCCTAGGACTGCCTCCCTTTGAGCTTGATTTACATAAGTGGTAAATGCACTTCTGTCTTGTTTAAGCTACCGATATTACAATTTTTTTTTAATCTGCAGCAGAACTTAATTCTAACCAATATGTTAGGTGAGGTGTGGGAAAAGAATTAGATCCATCACAAGGGAGTTTATATTGAAAATTTTCAGAGCCAAAGCTTTAATCAGGACTTATAACTCTGCTGACAGTGTTCATGCATCTTCAGAGGCCATATAAGAGTAAATGGATTATGATTGAATTCATCTAATATTGATTATTATAAGGAGTTTTAAATTCTACATTTTTTCCCAAATTATGATATTTGAAAATGAATATTTTTAACAGCCTTATTGAGGTATAATTGATATACCCAAAATGCACATATGCATTTGTATATACAAATTTATCATTTTGGACGTAAGTCCCCTTGAAATCATCACTATATATCCATCACTTCCTAAAGTCTGCCTGTGTCCTACAGCTTTTCTTGTTTGTTTGTTTTCTAGTGAGAACACTTAGCCTGAGATCTACCCTCTTAACACATTTTTCAGTGCACAATACAATGTTGTTGACTATAGGCACAGTATTGTACAGCAGATTTCTGGAACTTACCTTGCATTATGAAGCTTTATGCCCATTGAACAGCAACTCCCCGTTTCTCCCTGCCTCCAGCCCCTGACACCCACCATTATTCTCTCTACTCTGATTTTACTGTTTAGAAACCTCACATAAGAGGAATCAAGGAGTATATGTCCTTGTGTGTGCTCAGTCACTCGTGTCTGACTCCTTGTGACCCCCTGGATGATAGCCTGCTATAGCCAGCCAGGTTCCTCTGTCCATGAAATTTTCCAGGCAGGGATACTGGCATGGGTTGCCATTTTCTCCTCCAGAAGATCTTCCCGACCCAGGGATTGAACCCACATCTCTGGCGTCTCCTTCTTTGGCAGGCAGTTTACTACTGAGCCATCTGAGAAGCCCATTTGTCCTTCTGGCACTGACTTATTTCGCTTAGCATAATGTCCTGAGGGTTCATCCATGTTGTAGCCTCTGATAGGATTTCCTTCTTTTTTCGGGCAGAATGATATTCATTCCTTTGTTGCATATACAACATTTTCTTTACTCATTCATCCATAGGTAGACAGTTAGATTATTTCCATATCATTGCTATTATGAACAGTGCTGCAGTGAACACGGGAGTGTGAATTTCTTTTTCAGATCTTGATTTGAATTCTTTTGGATATATACCCAGAAGTAGGATTGCTAGATCATATGGTAGTTTTATTTTTAATTTTTTGAGGAACCTCCTTACTGTTTTACATAGCAGCTGCACCATTTTCCATTTCCACCAAAAATGTACAAGGGTTCCAATTTCTCCACATCCTTGCCAACACTTTTTTTCCCCATACTAGTCATCCTAACAGGTGTGAAGTGATATCTCATTGTGGTTTTGATTTGCATTTCCCTGATGATTATTGATGTTGAGCACCTTTTCATGTACCGGTTAGCTGTTTATATCTATTCGAGTTCTTTGCCCATTTTTAAGTTGAGTTATTTGTCTGTTTGCTACTGAGTTGTAAGGGTTCCTTACATATTTTGACTCTTAACTGCTTATCTGATATATGGTTTGCAAATACTTTCTCCCATTCTATAGCTTGCCTTTTCATTCTGGTGATTGTTTCCTCTACTTGGCAGAAGTTTTTTAGTTTACTGTAGTTCCCCTTGTCTGTTCTTACTTTTGTCGCCTGTGGTTTTGGTTATAGATTCAAGAAACTGTTCCCTGTGTTTTCTTCTATGAGTTTTACAGGGTCATGTCTAACGTTTAAAATCCATTTTGAGTTGATTTTTGTTGTATATGGTCTAAGATAAATGTCTCATATCATTCTTTTGCATGTGGATATCCAGCTTCTCCAACACCCAGAATATGAATCTATATTTTTAATTCTCAGAACTCACTCTGAGTCTTGAAAAAGCTTCCCTGCAAATGTGTTACAACTCAGCAGTTTGTTTGGAATAAAATTGTCATAGTCTGCTCTTTGTTCCCTGTGAAACGTAGATGTAGTATTGGGTTTTGTGAGTCAGACCCGAGCATGACGAGGATCAGCCATTCTGACCTGTTGGGAGGGATTGGGTTCCACCACCACCAGAATTTGCAGCCCATCCCCTTTTATGGAAGTGGCCTTACAGAGTCACCCAGTAATTTCAAATCTGTTGAATTCTAGTTGTGAAAGAGCTATTTTAAGAGCGTTGCCACAGTTAAATGTTTATTAAGTGTTTATACACATATTAGTCACTGTGCAAACAGAGAAGCAGGTGGTCTCCCTGCTCCCACCTGTTCAGGTCACTGAAGCAGAGCCACCTGGAAAGCTTCACACAGTAATTGGACCTTCACCCTTCAGAACTCCGCTTTCATTAAATTCAGCAATGAGGACTTTGACATCTCCTGAAATATCGTCTCCACATGCCCTTTGTTATTAGGTATTAGCCTTTTGTGAGCCATATAGCACAAACCTCAGATTCAAGTGTATTGCTGCAGAGGTAATACAGACAGCAAGGGAAGCCCTGTGGGGAACTTGAAAGAAGAGGCTGGTGAAATAGGTGCTTCTAATTTGCCTTGCACTGAGGAGCAAAGCTGCCTATAGGCCAGGGTTGGGGACTGGAAGCAAAAAGGACAAGAAAAAGAACAGAGGTATCTGTGGCAGCCTGGGAGAAAGCACCCAGAGTCTGGAATGAAGCAGTTTCAGAACCCAGCTGTGGGCCTCTGATGCCCAGGTTGTTGTTTCAACTCTGATTGTGTTCTTGTTGTTCAGTCACTAAATCGTGTCTGGTTCTGAAACACCATGGACCGCAGCATGCCAGGCTTCCCTGTCCTGCATCATCTCCCGGAGTATGCTCGAATTCATGTCTGTTGAGTCAGTGATTATGCTCTGGGTCTGTGTTAAAGTGAATTAGAGAGAGGTGGCCTGACATCTATTATGATAAAATTTACAAAAGATAGAAGAGAGAGAAATTATATCCAAAGTACAGAGTTGGGGATCAACCCCGAGCCTTCAGGTCCTGGCCATAACAAGCCCCACACTACCCTAAAAATTGTAGCTAATGTTACTATGCATTTCATTAGCACGTTGGATTTCTTATGTCATGAGGTAGGGTTCTCCAGAGAAACAAAGCTAATAGAATATACGTGTGCATATAGTAAGAGATTTATTTTGAGCAACTGACTCAGGCAGTTGTGGGGACTGGCAACTCTGAGACTCATTGGGCAGGACAGCAGGCTGGAAACTCAGGCAAGAGTCAGGATTGCAGTCTTGCATCTGAATCTTTAGAGCGGGCCAGATGCCTGGAAACTCAGATGGGATTTCTATGTGATAGTCCTGAGGCAGAATTCCTTCCTTACTGGCAAACCTCAGTTTTTGCCCTCAAAGCTTTCATCTGATTGGGTGAGGCTCACCCACATTATAGAGGGTAATCTGTTCCACTTAAAGTCAACTGACTGTAGATGTAATCACATCTACAGAGTACCTTCACAACAACACCTGGATTTGTGGTCAATAATAGAACTGGGCATCATAGCCTAGCCAGGTTGGCATATAACATTTCACCAGCACAGGTATAGGCTATTGTCTACGTTTTACATTTTACATGATGAAACATGAGGATTAACTTAGTATCTTTCTCAAGGTTATTGCTCAAAGGGCTCAGCTGTCTGACTTTGGAACCCAACTCTCACCCAGATTGCCATGCTGCCTTCCAAGAACAGTGTCCTGGGAGTGGGAGACTGGTGAGGGTGGGGGGATGTCATTTGCTATGAGGGCTGAGAAACTATGGGGTAAATCATGTTGCAGCTGGGGCTTCCCTGGTGGCTCAGAGGTGAAGAATCCACGTGCCAGTATAGGAGATGCAGGTTCAATCCCTGGTCAGGAAGATCCCTGGAGAAGGAAATGGCAACCCACTCCAGTATTCTTACCTGGGAAATCCCATGGACAGAGAGGAGCCTGGTAGGCTACAGTCCAGGGGGTCTCAAAGAGTTGGACATGACTTACAACTAAACAACAACAACGTAACAGTCAGCTGATATATCAGGATACCACCAGCAATTTTCAAAAGTTCTTTTGACCTATTGGGTCCTCATTAGGTAAACGTATAGGGTGAAATAAACTGTGTCAGGAGAGAGCCTATTTCCTTTCATCTCCCCACTTCTTCTCTGTTGTTTTCTCCCTTCAAGTCTTTCATCTCTTCCCAAGTTAGCTTGCTTTATTTTCTGTTTTTCTCACCTTTCCCTCTTTATATCCTTTCTTTAAATTACTTAATCCTGAAAAATTTACAAAGGGAGGGAAAAGGGATTTATTAGATGTAATTTAAGCTGCTTCTGATATCTGTTGTAGCAATTGTGGCTTGATTGGGGGGAAAAGGAAGGAAGGGAAGAAAAACTGAAAAAAAAAAGAGAATGAGAAGGAAGGAGAGGGAAGAATAAGGAAATTCAGCCTTAACTCCCTGCAAAAGGCAACCTCTTTCTGATTACTTTTGATGGTCTTGTATTTAAGAATTTGGCACATTAGAATCACCTGATACCTAAAACGTGCTGTGCCCGGACTATGTAAGTCAGCATTTATGCGTTGGAACCAGTGCTGGTTAAAACTCTCTACATGATGCCAATGAGCAGCCCAGTTTGAGAACCAGTATTACAAAATATTACCCCTGAGACTACTCCCTGGTGATTGGGAGTCACAGTAGCAATTGCCTCTGGGAAGGACATGGAGTTGATGAAGACTAAGAAAGAAACCTGGAGTTTCTATATCTTATTCTGGGTGGTGCTTAGTTGATATTTTTGCATTTTGTATTCCTTATTGTATTTATTGGACTTCACTCGTAGCTCAGTCAGTAAAGAATTTACTTGCAATGCAGGAGGCTGCCTGCAACACAGTGGACTGGGGTTCAATCCCTGGGTCAGGAAGATCTGGGGAGAAGGAAATGGCAACCCACTCCAGTATTCCTGCCTGGGAGATCTCATGGACAGAGGAGCCCGGCAGGCTGTGTTGCGCGTGTGTCAGGGCCTCACCGTGCCAAGCTCAGGGCACAGGCACGCAGTGGTGGCTGGTTGGTTCCTACTGAGATAAGTGTCATCACCTGTCAGGGTTGCTCAAACCAAGAGATTGGCCAGAAAATGGGCTGTCTCTGTGGCTAGGCTGTGTTGAAGGAATAGCAGACTCTACTATGCGTTGATTTCTCAACTTCACTCTCGGAGGATGGCTTTTCCAGTCTTCTCCCTCAATCCTGGGAGCACCATGTTCTGATGACATCTGTGATACCTCCAATTCCAAAAATGATTTGGTTCCAAGAGGAGGTCAGTTATTTGAAGATACTGTTTTAAAGAGTGAATTGATTCCTAAAGTAGGAAAGATTCGTCTTATATAACTCAGAATGCATTATAGTATTGAGTTGGCGAAAAAGTTCATTCAGGTTTTTCCATAAGATGGTACAGAAAAACCCAAACGAATTTTTTTGCCAACCGTATAGGATTACAAACTGGCTAGTATATCAGCATTATAGTGATAATGTGAGTGGTTCTCTCCTGCCCTCCCCTGCTTTGTCATTACATGTATATTTCATCTGCTAGTCTTCAGGTGGACTTAGAATCAAGAAGCTCCTTACTCTTCATGCTGTTTTCAGAATTTAGACCTCCCAAAAAATTCCAAATGTGCTTTCACCTTCTCTGACTTCGATAGCCACAGGGATCTAATGAGTTGGGCTCAGGTAAAGAATGAACCGTGAACTTCCTGATGTTCAAGCTGGTTTTAAAAAAGGCAGAGGAACCAGAGATCAAATTGCCAACATCTGCTGGATCATCGAAAAAGCAAGAGAGTTCCAGAAAAACATCTGTTTCTGCTTTATTGACTATGCCAAAGCCTTTGACTGAGTGGATCACAATAAACTGTGGAAAATTCTGAAAGAGATGGAAATACCAGACCACTTGACCTGCCTCTTGAGAAATCTGTATGCAGGTCAGGAAGCAACAGTTAGAACTGGACATGGAACAACAGACTGGTTCCAAATAGGAAAAGGAGTACGTCAAGGCTGTATATTGTCACCCTGCTTATTTAACTTATATGCAGAGTACATCATGAGAAATGCTGGACTGGAAGAAATACAAGCTGGAATCAAGATTGCTGGGAGAAATATCAATAACCTCAGATATGCAGATGATACCACCCTTATGGCAGAAAGTGAAGAGGGACTAAAAAGCCTCTTGATGAAAGTGAAAGAGGAGAGTGAAAAAGTTGGCTTAAAGCTAAACATTCAGAAAATGAAGATCATGGCATCCAGTCCCATCACTTCATGGGAAATAGATGGGGAAACAGTGTCAGACTTTATTTTGGGGGGCTCCAAAATCACTGCAGATGGTGACTGCAGCCATGAAATTAAAAGATGCTTATTCCTTGGAAGAAAAGTTATGACCAACCTAGATAGCATATTAAAAAGCAGAGACATTACTTTGCCGACTAAGGTCCATCTAGTCAAGGCTATGGTTTTTCCAGTGGTCATGTATGGATGTGAGAGTTGGACTGTGAAGAAAGCTGAGCGCCGAAGAATTGATGCTTTTGAACTGTGGTGTTGGAGAAGACTCTTGAGAGTCCCTTGGACTGCAAGGAGATCCAACCAGTCCATTCTGAAGGAGATCAGCCCTGGGATTTCTTTGGAAGGAATGATGCTGAAGCTGAAACTCCAGTACTTTGGCCACCTCATGTGAAGAGTTGACTCATTGGAAAAGACTCTAATGCTGGGAGGGATTGGGGACAGGAGGAGAAGGGGACGACAGAGGATGAGATGGCTGGATGGCATCACTGACTCAATGGACATGAGTTTGAGTGAACTCTGGGAGTTGGTGATGGACAGGGAGGCCTGGCGTGCTGCGATTCATGGGGTTGCAAAGAGTTGGACATGACTGAGCAACTGAACTGAACTGAAAGAATGAGAATGAGATTTCTTTCCTTCCTCACCAATAGCATTTGGCTCTGGGAGGTTTTTGAGACCTGGGATTGTTGTTCCCACGGTGGGTGGGACAACCCACCTACTCATTTGTCCATAGACCAGTGCTACACAAAATAACATTCTGCAGTGATGGAAATGGTTTATATCAATACTGTCCAACACAGGGACCACCAGCCACGGATGGCTAGTGAACACGGAAACACGGCTAGCATAACTGAGAAAGTGAATTTTAACTGTGTTTAATTGTCCTCTTGACTTTGATAGCATAATCGGATGGGGTACCGTAGTGGACAGCACAGCTCTAGCTCTGAGGTAGAAGAGCTTCTTTCTGACATAAATAGATGTGACATTCTAAGGTTATCCAGAGAAGATCAACTGGACTCAACCTTAAAATGCGGGATAAAGTATTTCCAGACAGAAAAAAACAGCAAATACGGAAGTATTGGAAAGCTGGCCCAGTCAGAGAACTGCATCTGATTCTCTGTTGCTGGATATTAGTGTTAGATTGGTTGGGAAAGTAAGTGGTAGGAAGTAAATTCTCTGAGAAGCAAGATCCTAAAGAATCCTGTAAGCCACAGCAAGAGGCTTGGGCTTCACTCTTGAAAATGTGTATCGAAGGGTATGATGAATGGTCTGGTATGAAAACTCATTCAGCAGGTAAGCCTTTCAGCTTATCTGGCCAGGGAAAAACCTGCAGCTTGTTGAAGGTTCTCCTGCAATCGCTGCTCTCAGGTTGTTTAAGAACTCTGACAAGCAGTCATCTGTGCTTCTTGGCAGTACCTCCAGGCCTTGGCACCTCCGAGAGCCACTTCCTGAACTCCAGGAGCCCAGATTGGCATGAAATGTCTTCCTGAGGTTGAACTGGAAAGAGATGCCCTGGGGATCTCTGCAGACGACGCTGTGCAATACTGGGAGCTGGGAGGAGCTGGCTCTGGGACCTGGATGCAGGGGCAGAGGGGTTACAACCATAGTCCCTGAGATAACTGGAAACACAGGGTTTAAATTTAGATGAAGGATCACCCCAGTTCTCCTCAAATACTTCACTAGAGCTAGAAAACTAGACATCATACAAATAAAATAAAACTTCTACCTTCTCTGGGTTTTTTCCCTCCCTCAATTAAAAAGTTTAGCTATTTGGAGGGGAAGTCTTTGCATCATGGGTTTTTCCTATACTAAAATTTTGAAAGTAATTAAAAACATTGATTTTCATGGACCTTACACATTCTAAAATACAGTGAGCCATAGATTAAAGTTCTCCCATAGCAAAGAAGTTTAAGTTTTACTCTGAAAAGTAAAAAGTAGGGCTTTTTTGTTGCAAAGATTAAGATACTACTGTGCCGTTGGGAGTTGTTTTTCTTTGTTTCGCCCGAATCTCTGATACCTGCTTTGGTCTGAATTTGGTTGATAAACTTTGTAGTATGTTTGAATCTTACAAAGACTGCGGGTTTTGTAGACTTCCTCAGGTTCATGGTGACTCAGACCATCTTACACTCCTAGTGCTGATTTCCAGGAGAAACAAAGTGAGAACCAAAAAGAAAATAAATCTGCCCCGTTATTAAATTTGTGGTCCCGATGCCTGCTGTTGTTACCACTGTAACAGCCAGGGGTTAAACTGTCAGTTTGACAACTTGTAAAGCTCTTTATCATAGAAAACAAGAAAAATCAATGCCGAATTACCTAAGGAATATTATTGATGACCTAAATGTCATTTTCTGTTTTTATTACTTTTCATTGTATTTAGCTTGTAATTCAAACTGCTTTCTAATTAATTTGGTTTGGCTCAGTTGGAAATAGAAAAAGCTAACTATCTAATAGGTGACATATGTCACAGAAAAACCTTACAACACCCCTTCTTCCCCAAGATCAATCAGCCATGAAACAACTTACCCAACTCTTGTTTTTCTAGCAAATTCTTAAGAAATAACAATCAAATTAAATTTGTCTAGTCCAAAGAACCGGGGAGAAACATGAATGAGCCAAAGTGACCTGAAAGCCCAGTTTTATCTAGCTATAATCTCTTTCCTAGCTGTTAAAATATCCCGAAGCACTCGATCATGTTGCATTTTCGTTTCAGAGCCATGTGTTGTATTTGCCAAGTGCACATGGTCCTGATTTGAACCGCGAGTTCCCCGGCTGTTAAGCAGAGCTCTCGGCTGGCTCAGACCAGGTCTCGAGTAGGTCAAAGGCCGAGAGCCTACATCTTGGTTAGATCTTACCCTCATGGAAACCAGAAGCCTGGGTCAGGGCAGCGGTGCCTGGGCCAGCCCCTGATTAGATTAGATCTACATTTATCAACTATACAGAGAATACACTTAACCTTTCAACTCAAGAGTTTAGATGTATCTTTATTTTCAAATGAAAAGGTGAATGTTATCCTGCCAAAGTCTTGGTCCAATAGCAATGGAGTATAACATACAGCTTTTTTAAATTTCATCTACTACCAGCTTTAACCAGCAGCAACATGTAAGCATTTTATCTGTTTTCCAAATTTCACAAGTATGATATTTTGACATTTATAGACAACTACTTTATCATTTTACACCCCTTTCATTTTTTATAGGAATTTAATGTTTGGCTTTGGTTTCTATGTAGCTTTATCTCTATTTGTTCATTCATTTCAATTGAGACTAGAGCTACTCTATCAGTGAATAATAGATAGGTCCATATCATGAAAATCCATATGTGGGAGGAGCTGTAAACTACTTTTATTTTTTTTTTGTAAACTACTTTTAAAAATCTGATTTTTTTTAATTCCCCTAAGTATTTGGCTTATATTGCTTTGAAATGATATTTCTTCAAAATTGTATTGTTTGATTCTCTGCAAAGTTGTCATTAAACTTCCAATGAGACATATTAAATAATACAGTTTGAGAATGGGTTTTTACAGTTCTGTTGAGCCACTTTTTCGGGAGGAGCCTTTGATGTCTATGACTGCTGGGCAGTCTTACCTCACAGATTCAGGGTCTGCCAGGGGTATCCATTGTCCTCCAGTTCTCTGTTGCAGAAATTCCTGAAACAATAATGGTAGTGATGAAACCAGACATGGGGAATGGTCTGAATCCACTAGAAGAGTCCAGACCTCATTGTTCATTCATGTATTCACTGACTCCTTATTGAGTGTCTCCTATGTTCTAGGGACCTGGGCTTGGGTCAGGTAGTGGATAAAAGGTCCTGCTGTCTTGGAGCTAACTTTCTAAATTCTTCAACGACAGTATCCCTGTCTTGTGCCAGCAAAAGGTTGTATGCAACTGTGCATTGTGACCTGCAAGATACAGTTACTCTTCATTTTAAAAGGATTGCTTTTCTTGTCATCACAGTGTTTCTGCAATCTTCTTGTTCAGTTAAGTAAACTCATTTCATGTGTCTTTTATAGAATTCCAGCCCCAAATATGGGCTTAAAGAGGGGAAAGGCTGTGAAGGGCTTTTCAGAGAAATAATTATTTCCCAAATAAAAGAAAGATAAAATGAAATAATTTAAATTATATTGGAAGCGGTTGCCATTCACCTCAATATAGTGGTCTCTTCTTTTTCTCATTTATGTGTAATCTGAATCTTAGAGCCATTTTGAACTTTGATTGTTTGGTCAGTTCACTTTCATTCTGAAATAATTTTTCAAAATATAGGAATTTCATTAAAAAACTTAGTTTCAAAAACTGTGTGAATCATTGTTTTTACCTTGATATTTTTGATGCCAAATTTCTGATCTCAAGGTTGTATCATTTTAAAGGATATTCTGAATTTTTATATTTACCATAGAAATAACTATATCAGCAGGAAGCATCATCTTGATTGTCGTCAATAGGCACGTCTTTTATGGCACTTAATTTACTGAATATGTATTTGATAGACTAATAAATCAATAACATGTGTTGAGCAATCAGTGTAAATAGAATACAAATATTTTCATAATTGTGGCCAAAATTAGTGATGGGGGAAATGAATCTACTTAGATTAGACTATTAGATTATTTTTATAATTTATAATAAAATATATAACCTGAATCAGTCCAGGTTCAATGCATGAGACAGGGTGCCCTGGGGTGGTGCACTGGGATGACCCAGAGGGGTGGGATGGGGAGGGAGGTGGGAGGGGGGTTCAGGATGAGGAACACATGTACACCCATGGCAGATTCATGTCAATGTATGGCAGAACCACTACAATATTATAAAGTAATTAGCCTCCAATTAAAATAAATAAATTTATATTTTAATTTTTATTATTATATTCACTTATTATATTATTATATTATATTATTATATTATACTTATTTGATTATTATATAATTATTATATTATTTTTATAATTTTCTCAGTTTTAAATAAATACCTATACCCTCACAAACTACCAAAGTCACTTTCTCACTTCAGTCATCTAATGTTGAACAGCCCTTTTTGAGCTACTCTGTTGATTGCTAGATCGATTGGAAAATAATGGTCCAACCCCCCTTTTACCCTGGTTTTTCAGAAACCTATTTTGTATTTAAGGGTTATCAGCATCTAGCTATCAAGACCACCCACTATTGACTTTCCAGACATCTGATCAACATTCAGATAACATTTGTTGAGCTCCCGCTGCATACCAAGCTCTGTTCTAGATTATTGAGTCTGTCTTCATATTTTTTAAGGTGATTGGAAAAGTATGACTCATGATCTAGATAATTCTACTGGGGAGTTAGCATTGGAACTGGAGGCCTCTGAATCTTCTGGAGGCCTTCTGGGTCTTCACATGCTTCATGTTAGAATATTCCTGCCCCTTGTGGCGAGAATGCAGCATTCTGAATGCTCCAGAAGGAATCCTGAATACCAAATACCAAGCAAGTTACCCCAGCCCTGGCTTAGAATGTTGATACCTGCATTGCTCTCATGTACATTTTCTAGGTTGTTGGTTTCATTACAATCTTTCTGCTGCCTCTCACCCACTGCTGTTAGAAGTTGTGAAGCTGCTGAGCCCCCCAGAGTCAGATTGGGGGTATAACTTGAGGAAGTACAGAGAGAGGTAGAGTCCCTGAGCTCTCACAGTGCTACGTGGAGACTGAAACTCCTTTTTCTCATTGTTGGTATTTAAAATACTTTAGCAAGATTCCTTTCTGCCTGAGGCTGCTTTCCACATTCATATCTTTTGCAACCATTTTCTCCCCCTCCTTGTACTTTTCTCTATAGAGAAATAGTATCTATGAGACTTGATTGTGAAATGTTTCTTAGAATTAAATCAATAACACTTTAAGGTTTTCCGGCTTAATTTGTATATATTTGTCTTGGAATATAGTACCCATCTCTCCGGCATGCAATTTTGTAGTTGTTTGGATGTTGGTTTCGGGGTGGGAGGGGAGGAAGTTATATTTTTAGCTATAGTGATTCTCTTTGTAAATGGTGTACACTGTAGTCTGTCCTCCAGTTGATTTACTGCATATGGAACCAACTCACTCTTAAGTACACTCTACAGTTTCAGTGGTTTACAAAACCAATAAAAATATAAAATGCTGAAATAAATATTTAAGATTCCTTTTCTGCATTGCACTGAAGATATGATGAAAATAAATTTTAAAAGAAAGTATTTGCACTTGAGGAATTCAGGTAAAAGTCATGAAGCTATAATTAAAAGCAGAGTTGTAGGGACCAAGTAAAATTTGGGAGAGATGATTAAACTTTACTGTTCATCTTATTTTTATCTTATATTCATTTAAACAAAGCCAATCTTGATGGACTATAAAATATACCATATGTCGTCATTTAAAAATAAAGTTCTGTATTGAAGTTTAGCATGTCTATCCTGTGGCTGCATGCCACCACTCCCTGCATCAGAATCCTTCTCAACACAGGGCTTCAAGGAAGCCCCGCGAACCTATTTTCTGTCTCAGTTTTAGATACATCCCCAGCCTTTCTCCTCCTTCATGACCCTCAACTCTAGCTGGGACGGTTGTCTTATTCCCTTATACATATGCCAGACCCTTCCATCAAAGGCCATCTCACAACCCATCTTCTACTTAAGTCCAGCTTCTTTCTTCAGTGTTCAAAGCACATTCCCTACACAGATACCGGGGCAGAAGTGGAGGGCAGGATGAACTGAGAGATTAAGATTGACATCTATACATTACCATGTATAAAATAGATAGCTAGTGGGAAGCTGCTGTATAGCGCAGGGAGCTCAGCTCAGTGCTCTGTGATGACCTAGAGGAGAGGGATGAGAGGTGGGCGGGAGGGAGGTCCAAGAGGGGAGGGGATATATATACACACACATATATCTGATTCACTTTGTTGTACAGCAGAAACTAAAGCAATATTTTAAAGCAATTATATTTCAATTTTTAGAATTTTAAAAAATAAAAAGCCTTTCCTGGAGACTGCAGCCCAAATGGAGAGCTCAGTGTTTCCCAAACCTGGCTGCACATCCGAACTAATAGAGGCACTTGTTTCAACTCTAACTTCCTCCAGACCTACTAAATCAGACCCACTGGGTTTGAGACCTAGGAAACAGCATTTTATCAAGCTCTCCAGCTGATTCTGATACAACTACCTAATATTCTCCCTTGATGTTTTGGGGGCCACTGGTGTAATGGAAAGAATCAATAATTCTGGAGTTTGTTGGACCTAAGTTCAAATTTCAGTACCTGCCAAGATGCTCAGGTTACCAGACCTCAGTGGGGACTTTGGTCCAGCAGACTACAAAGTTATAATCTCTTTCCCAAAGAACTTTCTGGGGGAAAACCCTGATGCTATACAGGTTTAAGAAACCACCCAGCTAAGTTGATACATTGGATAGTTTGAATATAGTAGTCTGAAGGTGGTCTAGTGAAACAGGCTGCTTTCCTGAGTGGCATATGGTAGCCAGTCTCTCTTTGTGTGTGGTCATACTGTACTGAGTATCAGCAGTGTTCCCCTCTCTCCCCTTCTTTAAAATGCAAATAAGGTTTACTGTCTTTGATCCAGAACTGGATTCCAACTGGAGAATGAGTCTTGATTTCCTAACATGCCGGAGCACTCCACCCATGGTGAGTCAAGATATGGGACTGTTTGTGCCAATAGGGGACCTGAAACTATTTAGACAATTTAGAGATTTCAATGTCATTTAAAGAGGATTTTCCTTTTTTTTTCATTCAGAAGAGAACTGTAGAGTCTTAGAACTAGAAGGAGCCTCAGAAACCATCTCATTCAGCCCTCTTGTTAGTTCTTAGTGAGTTAGTGCCAGCAAATGCTTAGATCAGAAAATCTCGTTAGCTCACCAGAATTAGTTCAGAAACCTTCAAATTGGACATGTATAAGCCAAAATTATACAGCATTTTAAATTGTTTTAAACTGTAAGTTTAAAATGGTTACAATCATTTTTAGTATAATTATATTGACTAGTATAGATTGCTTTTAGAGATGGATTTCTTTACAAACTACCATATTTAGACAATGCCTCCTCCCCTACCTTCTCCCTACAGCTTTTGAAGAGGAATCCTCTTCTCAACCAATAGGCTGATTTGATTAACAGCAGTGAACAACTTTGAAGACTTAACCATAATCAACCTCATTTGCTATGAGAAAAAGAAAATATGTTTGTTTCTTACTAAGCGTTTATTATGAGATGGACCCTGGACACCAGTGCTTTTATATACATTAATTCTGTGGATATCATTTATTAATCCTTACAGCCTTCCTCAGAGTAGATATTATTCTGTGGATATAATTTATTAATCCTTACAGCCATCCTCAGAGTAGATATTATTATTTCTATTTCACTCATAAGGTAACTGAGGCCTGCTTAAAGTCAGATAACTGCTAAGTGGCTGAGCATGGGATCCAATCTAGGTCCAACTTCAGGGGTTCTAAACAGCAATTAATGATATTAGACCATGATTTAGCCTGAGGTTCCTAAAATTTTGAGTTAAATATTGATTAAAACTATGAACTTTCTCCCCTGTATAACTTTGTACACATACAAAATTTTGCCTATGAAATTGACCCTTAAAGAGCAAGGGTTTGAACTGTGGAGGTCCACTTAGAGGTGGATTTTTTTTTGAGTCCATGAATACAGTCCTATGGTTTACCATCTGCAGTTGACTGAATCTGCAGATAAGGAGGGCAGACTATGGGACTTGAACATCACAGATTTTGGTATCTGTGGCAGGTCCTGGAACCGATGGCCCATGGATACATAGGGTCGATTGTAGTTTCAAAAGATTCAGACTCCCTGAAACCCGTGCTACCCAATGAGTGCAAACCTCCAGATTCGGCTTGACAGTAAAGATTGTTAACTAATTACAAGGTAAATAAACAATTTCCTCATGTCCTTCACATATTGATTTTAGCATCTCAGATAGGAATAGGAAGGGGTACTCTAGTTAATTCTGTGAATGTATTCCATTGGACTTGGATATGTGTTACAACTGGGAGTTCACATTCCTCTTTTTGAGTGAGCAGTGACACCATTTTTTTAGATTCCTTTTTTGGTTTTTGTTTAGAAACCATGCTCTCACACTCACTTTTGCAAATATAAATAATAATAGTAATAGAATTTTAAAAATAATAGGGCCAAGAGGTACCTGAGAGATCATCTAGTACAACCTTTTACAGATGAGATAAGAAAGTCTCTGGGACTCTCTCAAGGTCACACAGCCAATTAGTCAGGGTCAAGCTTGGAGTCCCAGTGCTTTTCCTATTGTACAGACTAAAATATTAGTTCATGGCAAACATATCCAAAGAAATAGCAGGTACCCATTTTGTATCTTGAGTCCATTCCTTTCCAAACTGCTAAAACATGTTCTTGCTTGACTGAAAATAAAACAGTAACAAGAGATTTAGCACAAATATTCATTTCAGTCCTATTAAAGTTCAGGGAGAAGCTGAACTGCACATTCAGGAATGTAGCCTGGAGGCCAAGAGCCGTGATGCCACAGTGAGATTGGGAATACTGGCCTGTTGGATGGACCCGTAGTCTGGGTTATCAGCTCAGTGGTTTTACTGAGCTCAGTTAATCCTTTGCATTTAACCCATGAACACTTTTTGGGCATCAGACTGTGCGCCAGGCCATATGCTGGCCCTTGGAACATGGGGACACCTAAGATCCAATCCCTGTTGTCACAGAGATCTCAGGCATTGTGGGGAACCAATATAGCTCTTACTCCCAGAACGTTTTACTCAGTGAAGGAGAGAGCATACTCAATGTCATTCATATTCCAGACAGCATCTTGGAGGCATTCCTCCTTAGAGAAATGGCTTAGTTCCTCAAAGGTTTTCTCCTTGGAGGAAAATATTTTCAGTTTGTGTTAGCAGAGTATTGGCTAGGATACATAGTTTTTCCTTCAACAGCAGTTCCTCTTCCAGAAGTAGTCATAGATCAAAACCAGACTAATTAAGAAATAGGAGCTGGTTTTCTTTCACAAGGCCAATAATTACCAACCCTGGATTTTCAAGGTTGTCTCCAATGATCTTAAGGGACATTGAAAAATTCCCAGAATAAAAGTAATTCTCATTCCCTGTAATTTATAACCCAAATACATATAAGGATTACACACCACAATAAAAAGTTAGTGTTATGGCAAAAACAAACTATACAAGGAGAAGCTGGACTCCCAAAAGTGGGTGGGTGGGGTTATTCTGTTAGGTCAGCAAAAATGTGATGATGTAGCCATTAACAGCCATTCACCTTTTACAAGAAAATGAATATAAACTACATCTTAATACCACTTATTCACTTCTAGTCAATCATCACTCTCAAAGTGAACTAATCATTCAACATGTTGGTTCTTATTTTAAGACGATTCTGTACTAAGCTGTGAAATGGTAGTGGCGTTTTCAGATTTTAAGTTTTTGTGATATTTTAAGTTGTAAACAACTCTTTCAAACCAGGAGAGAGAGAAAAAGAGAGCATGAGCAAGCATGATTGTGTGTGTGTTGATATGAACAAACGTATGCAAGAGTTTTTCATCAGGGATTTCTCAGTGCATTATAATGCAAATTGCATTTTTAAACCAGCCAAACTATTGATGGCTTTATTGAATGGAATAATTTATTTCATAAGTATTTTAGTCAGATGACATTTCATCATCAAACAACAGTAAACACAATAACCATTTCCCATAAGACTATTCTCTTGAGCCAAGGGCTTAAAAAAGAAAATAAAACTTGCCTTGTTCCAAACATAGCATTGTACTAAACAGTTGTTTATTTCACTAGAAAAGAAAAGAGTTCTGCCAGCCAGACGTGGTGGACCAGAAAAACATACCGCTATGTCAGATCATCCCAAGAAATCTCCATTTTTTTCTTCCTTTCCTAATAATGTTTGACAAGTAGAGATGAATTTTTAAAATCCAAGTCTCTTTTATGCCATTCATTGGGATAATACTATAAAATCTCTCCTCGGGTACTCAGAGTATTACAACATCAATGACCTGTCAGCAGCTGCGTACAGTTTTTCTTTTTAAGACTGTGTAAAGCTATGGTTAAATTCTAATTTTCTAAAATAGGTTTAAGTATGGGGCGAGCCAAAATTAGGTGCACTTTTCTTGCTAGAAATCAGACCACAAATTGCACATTGTACTTACAAAGATGATTAAGGCGGTCCAGCCGCACACCAGCAGTTCAGCAGATTAATTGGAGCATGCAGATTTGTGTAAAAACATATGTTGGGACTGGTGAAACCTATTTTTTTTTAATGCTGTTCCAAAGTTTTTTTATATTTTTATTTCAAGTTCCACTGTATAATTTGTACATTATCTAATTCTCCCCTAAAAGTCTCAAATTCATATATGCCAGGGGTCCAATATTTAGGGGTTTTTGTCAAAATGGAAATGCCTTATTGGTATCTTTCTCCCAATTAGCTGGTGGCAACCTTTTTCACTTAGTAAACCTCAAAGTGTTCATTATTTTAAAATTGTTGCATGATGAAACCAGAGCGACTTGTTTAAACAAGGCATAGACTTGGGAGCCAAATGGAGCTGGAGCCTTTGAGCCCTGATTCACAAGGACATGTAGTGAGCACTTGGGAAATATAAGTTGGAATTTGCTGGAAAATGTGAATTAAGAATAACTCTCAAAGATTTGAGATCAAGTATGCAAAGTGCCTGGCAGAGTGCCTGGTGCTTAGCGGAGAGCTCAGTGTAGCGTGGGGAGGAGGGTGGAAGTGGTGGCCGAGGCGGCCCAGTGGAGGATGATCGTGGTAGCTCTGCGTGTGGTGGGAGTGAACTTGGACATCTAGGCAGTTAAGTCAGTTATTTCAGGGGGGAAAAAGCAAGCGGTACTTACTTAAAGCAGCTGTGAAGAGCTTCACATGTAAATTTCTTGCCGTGTTCCTAAGATGCAACAATCACTGCAAAGTTCAGTGAACACTTGGTGCCCTTATATGCTTAAGACTATGTCTGCTCTAAAGTTTTCTGTTGCTCTTATTATATTTACTTTTCAGCAGTGAAAAAGAATCTCTCATTCTGTGGCTAAAATCCCAGTCTCTCGTGAAGTTTGTTATTGTTGGAATTTAGCTGGATCTCATCTTAAACAATGCTTAAATCTTGAGTTATCCAGTCTCAGCTTTCCCTTTGGTTCTGTTTGGTAAGTAAATCCCTCCTTTGTTTCTCAGTTTCTTCACATACTGGGTATCTCTCCTCCCCTCTGCTATTTTTCCCTGCAGTCCCATAAACATAATTGTTGCACCATGGCGACTCTTGTAGAAATAGGCTGGAGTTCCTGTAGACACCATTTTCAAGATAGTTCCATGCTTCTTTCTTGGTACTGCAAGTGGATGACTTCGCA
This sequence comes from Capra hircus, assembly GCF_001704415.2. NCBI lineage: Eukaryota > Metazoa > Chordata > Mammalia > Artiodactyla > Bovidae > Capra > Capra hircus. The sequence goes on along the minus strand of NC_030817.1, from coordinate 70,585,798 downwards.
CCCAAGTGAAACCAGAAAGTACTGCTAAGTGCTGTTTTATTTGGACTGTAAGGAGATCTGAATGATCTATGGGATTGAGTCCAGATGTCAGAGTACCATCCTGTAAAGTCTAGTTTGCTTGCACATATTCACCAAAAACGGCCTCTGTGATTCTTTCCTTTGTATATTTCTGAGACTGGATTAACATTACATGGAGCAAGTTCCAGGTCATTGATCCATCCAAAGGAAAATACCTGTTAAGTCAATCACAGAACAGTTCAGGCTGTTCTCATATACTTGGGCTCCCAACATAGCAAAATTATAATTGTAGCAATTTTGCCAAAAAGAGGTACTAGGAAGTGATGACCACTAATTTTAGTAATTTTTCTGATGTTCTTCTGGATCTTGCTGTTAACTAAAGAGAAGAGTTTGACGGGCCATACGCTTGGACTAACTAGGCTTCCGTTGTTCATCTGAAAAAAAGTTGGATGACCATTAATATTTTGAGAGTGCATGACTTACTAACCCATTACAGTAATTGAGTAATTACTCAATTGAGCAGCCATTATAGGGGAAACTTAGCCCAGAACGCCTCTGAGGCAGATTAGTGCAAGTGACACTGATATGCATATGCATGCATATATATACTTTAGTTCAAAAAAGAGTCACTGATCATAGCCTGAGCTGGTGATTGGGCTTGGTGATCGGGCTTTTTGCACACTGTGGTTTAATAACTGTCTCTCCTGTGACTTTCTCTATGAAACTGTTCCCATTACTGTGTGCAGATAGCTACTTGGAAGTCAAGCACCTCGCAGGAGGTCAAATACTTTTTGCAGAAAGAATCAGTAATAATTCTTGAACCCAGGATTTATTATAACTGAGAAACTGCTTTCCCAAAGTTTAATTTAACCCTTCATTTGTTAGTTTGACTCACTTTTATACCAAATAAACAGCTGAATCCATACTGCTCATAGTGGTTGCACAAACACCCGAAAGACCTTTTATAGTATTGGCTACTGCTACTGCTGCTAAGTCACTTCAGTCGTGTCCGACTCTGGGCGACCCCAAAGATGGCAGCCCACCAGGCTCCGCCGTCCATGGGATTCTCCAGGCAAGAACACTGGAGTGGGTTGCCATTTTCTTCTCCAATGGATGAAAGTGAAAAGTGAAAGTGAAGTCACTCAGTCATGTCCGACTCTGTGCGACCCCATGGACTGCAGCCCACCAGGCTCCTCTGTCCATGGGAGTTTCCAGGCAAGAGTACTGGAGTGGGGTGCCATTGCCTTCTCCATAGTATTGGCTAATATTTTAATAATTCTACCTAAAACTTCATTAAATTGAGATCAACAAGTTACACCAGACATGGGGATTATAAAGTATTTGATCTAATACAAAGCTTATTGGGTTTCCCAGGTGGCACAGTGGTAAAGAATCCGCCTGCCAATGCAGGAGACGCAGAAGACTGGGTTCGATCCCTGGCTCAGGAAGATCTCCTAGCAGAGGACATGGCAACCCATTCCAATATTCTTGCCTGGAGAATCCCATGGACAGAGGAACCTGTCGGGCTACAGTCCAGGGGGTTGCAAAGAGTCAGATATAACTGAAGGACTAAGCATACACACACACAGTTTATTAATCCTAACTTCCCATAGATTCCAGAGTTTAAATTCTGACAATGTTCATCAAGTAAGAGAACATTAAGAAGAAACAAATAAGGAATATTTCTAAATTAGCATGCATGTCCTTAATATAAAATTCATTTCATTTTTAATTTGAGTTCGAGGCAACAAAGCCAGAAATACATATTTTTAAAGTAACTTTTGATTCCTTTAGTTAAAATCTCAGTTCTCAGTCCTGTGTGAATGAATGGTACACATTGGGTTATATTCTTTATCTCCTCCTAACTCTGCTTAACGATACTACTAATCTTTTTTTTTAATAATTTTTATAAACTGTAGTATTTCTGAAATTGTGCTAGACGTATACACATTTCAAAGATGTAGATATTTGTCTGCCGTGTGTATGATATACTCCTCCTCAGTGGACCCATCATCTCATTGTAACAGCCCTTCATTTTTATTCTATCAGTATTCAAATCTTTTTGTCTATTTCCTTCTGGTTGGGTTTATGGACACAGCTCCCAGAAGGTCAGTGTTTTGTGTGTATGAGATCCTATGTGTGTGCTCAGTCACTGCAGTCATGTCTGACCCTTTGGGACCCCGTAGACTGTGGCCTGCCAGGCTCCTCTGTCCATGGGATTCTCCAGGCAAGAATACTAGAGTAGGTTGCCATGCCCTCCTCCAGATGATCTTCCTGTCCCAGGGGATCAAACCCACATCTCCTGTGCCTCCTGCATTGCAGGTGGATTCTTTACTGCTGAGCCACCAGGGAAGCCCAGGAGATCCTATTAGACCCCAGTATATGAGTCACTCGGGCTCCCCTCGTGGCTCAGATGGTAAAGAATCTCCCTGCAGTGCACCCATTCTAGTATTCTTGCCTGGAGAATTCCATGGAACTACGATACAGTCACAAAGAATGGGACACTACTGAGCAACTTTTACTTTTTCTTTTCTTTAAGCCACCCATACATTACCTGCCACCCACCCTACCTCTAACCTGCTCTCGTTCTCTTCCCGCTGTCTCTCATCTGCACTTGGGGTCTCTACTTCCCCACGTCTCCACAGTCTTTCAACAACAGCTGGTACACAGCAGCTGCTCACCAGACGCAGCACAGGTGAGCACCCTGACCACTTTTCTCTCTTTAACACTGTTAAGCCCACCCCTTGACTTTCTGATCCCACGCGTTCCTGATTCTCCTTCTACCCTGTTAGCACCTCTCTAACAGGATCTGCACAACTTTCTTGGCTGGTTCCCCTTCCTCCATAGCTCCTGACATTCTCAGTCCCCCATTTCCATCCTCAAACCCCCTCTCTCTCTTTACTCGCTTAGCCAAATCTTGTCTGCATGTCTGTCTTCCAAATTTATACCATCCATTTAGATCTTCTCCTTAAGTTCCATTCTTTTAATTGCCTACTGCACTGATTTTCAAACTGACTCCTAGGGAGGCTCCTTTGTACCAGACACAAATGCTTGTATTCTTATCCTTGCCCTGTCTATACCCTTCCTTCTCAATCTCACATTCTTCTCTCAGCCTTGAAAACCAAGTAGAAATTTCAACTCTTTAGTGAAATCTCCCTCACTGTCACGCCTCTACCTCCCCCTCAACACCACTGAACTGTGGTCGCTTTTCAGAAATTACAGCACAGTAGTTAGTAACTATACTTTCATGTTCTGAACTTACATTTTCATTTCCATCAGCAAGGATACTAGATATTTTTACCTTCTAAGCCCCTTACCATTTAACCTCCCTATAATCACTTGTAGATAACATTTAAAGTTACTCAGTCTTTTGTTATTTAAATATCCTCTCTCATTAGACCCAGAACTATCCTAAGATTATAATATATTTAACTTCCCAAAATCTATTAGGTTAATTAATATTAAATAAGTTAATATGTTCTTAATCATAATACTATTATGATCATATATATATTTATGCATTTTATTCTGAATCAAAGTTTGATTGTAGTATAATCAGTTTTATCACTTAAGAGCTGACTTCTATCTGTAGTGAAAAATATTACGAGTCCTTGTGTTTTAATTTCATTCCTAATGTATAGCTACTAGGAATTATAGCCAAAGACCGAAATCAGGTAATGTGCACAATTTATTTCTCTTAAATAGGAAGGTGATTATATTTATACTTTTTGATAGGAATTTCTCTTAAGTAGGAAGGTGATTATATTTATACTTTTTGATAGGAATTATGCGACTTACAGTTGTAAAATTGGAATAAGGCCAATATATTTTTACTTACCTAAAAGGTAAAATACTCACATTTAAAAAGAAATACAATTCTTGTTGATGTATAGCAAAACCACAAAGTTCTGTAAAGCAATTATCCTTCAATTAAAAAAAATTTTTTAAGATAATTATATTTTTTACAAAACCAAATGAGTAGCTTGAAGTCAGGCATAATTTGTTTTAATTTTTAAAACTTTAATTAGCACACCCTGACAGATAAAAATTAATGTTACCTTCTGATGTTTGAAGATGCCTGACAAAAATCCCATTTTATAGGATTGAAAGGTTTGCCTGTGTGTACAACGTGAGAAGTAGCTTGTCAGAAGTGATGACATCAAATGTAAAATATCTCAATTAGTCTCAAAACAAAATTATTACTTAAATGTATTTTAATAGTGCTTAGCAATCATATCAAATTCATAACATTTAAATACTCTCTGAATAATGATAATGAATCCTTTGATCTCTCTACACAAGATAAGATGTAAACTGTAAAGATTCACATTTTATTCTAACCCAACTGGAAGAGTAATAAAAGGGGGAACATAGGGTAAAATGGTTCAACAGAACTTTCCAAGTTCCCTCTGTCATCCCTGGATTCCAGTTCAGCAGATCTCAGTTCTAAGGTCAGTGTCTTCCAATAAGCTTCTGAGGACTCACTCAGCTTCCCTAAATACATCTTCCTAATCAACATTTCCTTGAAAACATAAGGTGAAGTCGCTTAGTCATGTCTGACTCTTTGCAACCCTGTGGACTGTAGCTTACCAGGCTCCTCCGTCCATGGGATTCTCCAAGGAAGAATACTGGAGTGGGTTGCCATTTCCTTCTCCAGGGGATCTTCCCGACCCAGGGATCGAACCCAGGTCTCCCACATTGAAGGCAGACGCTTTAACCTCTGCGCCACCAGGGAAGCCCATTGAAAGCATAAAGCACTGTGTAAATGTAAATTGATGTTATTTCCTCATGCCTGGAAAAAGAAAGAGTTGGGGAGCGGGGGGAATGTCTTCACAGCTTAGTTATTTGCTCCTTTAATCAAGATTTCTCCTCCTTTAAGCCTTATCTAGATTAGTGAAACAATCTGCTTTTCCTCATGTTTCCTAAAATAAAAAGAAAAGACTGAAGTATCCTCCAGACTGACTGTCCCCAGTGCCTCAAGGCCTTAAACAATTACTATCATTTAACTTTGGGTAGTTTATATACTGTTACCCAAAGACATTGACCCTACCGACAAACAAAATTGCAAACCATTTTCTTGAGCTGATGTTCAATACTTTCAGTTCAGTTCAGTCACGCCCAACACTTTGAGAGCCCATGGACTGCAGATCAGCAGGCTTCCCTGTCCATCACCAACTCCTGGAGCTTCCTCAAACTCGAGTCCATTGAGTTGGTGATGCCATCCAACCATCTCGTCCTCTGCCATCCCCTTCTCCTCCAACCTTCAATCTTTCCCAGCATCAGGGTCTTTTCACATGAGCCAGTTCTTCACATCAGGTGGCCAAAGTATTAAAGTTTCAGCTTCAGCATCAGTCCTTCCAATGAATATTCAGGACTAATCTCCTTTAGGATGGACTGGTTGGATCTCCTTGCAGTCCAAGGGACTCTCAAGAGTCTTCTCCAACACCACAGTTCAAAAGCCTCAATTCTTTGGCACTCAGCTTTCTTCACAGTCCAACTCTCACATCCATACATGACCGCTGGAAAAACGATAGCTTTGACTAGATGGACCTTTGTTGAAAAAGTAATGTCTCTGCTTTTTAATATGCTGTCTAGGTTGGTCATGTAGTTTCTTCCAAGGAGCAAGCATCTTTTAATTTCATGGCTACAGTCACCATCTGCAGTGATTTTGGAGCCCAAGAAAATCAAGTGTCTCACTGTTTCCATTGTTTCCCCATCTGTTTGCCATGAGGTAATGGGACTGGATCCCATGATCTTAGTTTTTTGAGTGTTGAGTTTTATGCCAGCTTTTTCACTCTCCTCTTTCACTTTCATCAAGAGGCTCTTTAGTTCCTCTTTCTGTCGTAAGAGTGGTGTCATCTGCATATCTGAGGTTATCTAAATCTTCTGTGACCTTTTCTGCTTGTCATGGTATGTGTTTGAAATTTGTAAGTAGTAAATCTCAGCAAAATGAAGAGGCAAAATGAGAACGTTTGCTGTTAAAATATTACAGTAGAATATACTTGCAGAATGAATGGCATTAATTCTAACAAATAAGTGAGATTCAGTCAGAGAACAAACCTCTTTTGTTAATCATCTCTCAGTTAAATTAAAACAGTCTGTATTTCACCCTAGGAGTCTAACATTAGGCTTCCTCTTAAAATTATGCCCCAAATGTGATATCCTTCTTTCTTGGGAAGGTTATTTCCATCTTCTTCTGACATGTCCTATCTTGTGCTGGAGAGCTTGAGAGCAGTATCTGACCACCTGTAGGTATTAGAGTGAAGAGTTTTCAGCCTATGACATGGGGACTATTAGTCCTACCAGAGACAGATCAGTCTAGAACCAGTGTATAATCTTGGGTGAGATCAAAGAATTATTTCAAATGGTGACTGTAATCTGTTTCTGTAAGGCAGTGCTTGGTCTGTAAATAAGCCTGAGGGGTGTTATCAATGTGTCAGGATCTCTGAGTGATTGATCTGTGTTGGGTAGATCATGAAAATAGACAGAAAACACAGGGGTTGCTTCCCTGGGGAAATCGTGGTGGTAAATTGCCATATGTGTCCCTGTTAGGAGCCTAGCTGATCTGATTAGGGACATAACAGCTTTACAGACAGGACTTTGGGACTCTAAAGATCTTCCATGTCTTTCTGTGAAATTCAAATAAAACTGTCCCTTGCTTCTCAGTCTCAAACACAGACTTTGGCAGTAATCAGGACTGTTGCCAGCAATCTTTCCCAGTCTTACATTCTAAATACCTCCTTCCCAGAGTTGTTATCACTCAGAAGTACAGCTAGAGGTGGATTTGTATCCACCTAAAAGGTAAGGAGGGCCTTCCTTAGAGGCTAGATGGTAAAGAATCTGCCTGCAATACAAGAGACCTGGGTCAGTCCCTGGGTTGGGAAGATCCTCTGGAGAAGGGAATGGCTACCCACTCCAGTATTCTTGCCTGGAGAATTCCATGGACAGAGGTGGGCTACAGTCCATGGGGTCACAAAGAATCAGACACACTGAGCAACTAGCACTTTTTTTTTTTCCACCAAAGGTGAGGAAGGAGTGCTAGAGTGGTACTATTCTGCACCACAAAGGCGAGGTGACGAATCCAAACTAAAGAGAGAAGTTTCTGTCTTATTTCCATGTAAAAATGTCCCAGCAAAAATTTGCTCAAAGAAAAGGTAGGAAGTGTGAAAAACAGTAGTTCTCACTTCCCCTTTACTGTGCCAGTCAACACCAATGGCTGTCCTGCTTTGGGAAGTAGGAAAGCTTACCAAGGCAAATGACTTAAGTAAAGCAAATATTGATAATAGCACTGTTTTTGAAACTATTGAGCCCATTCTTTGTATGTCATTAGATTCATGATCTAGACTACATCTAAGCATAATAGCTGTGCAAAGACCCTCTGTGTAACTTTTCTACCTTTCATTCATTAATTCAGCCAATATTTACTCAACATCTGCGATGTCCCATATGGGCTTCCCAGGTAGCGCTAGTGGTGAAGAATCCGCCGACCGATGCAAGAGATACAGGAGACACAGCTTCAATCCCTGGGTCGGGAAGATCCCCTGGAATAGGGAATGGCAACCCACTCTAGTATTCTTGCCTGGAAAATTCCATGGATGGAGGAGCCTGGCAGGCTATTGTCCATGGGGCCACAAAGGGTCAGACACGACAGAGAACACACACACATACGCACATACATGCCTTGTACCACCAGATGCCAAGTTGGTAAAGTAGACAGGACATTGCTTTTATGGAATATATGTCTATAAGGGAGGTAAACATTAAACAAAAATAAATATGTAATTGTTACATCTCTCAAACTTAGACTTTGGCAATGACAAACCAGTTCATTTTGCTTCTGAATCCTTTAAAATCATAAATTTCATAAATCAAAACAAATTCCATAAATACAAGTAAGTTTTATAATGAAATATTTTATATGTTTTATAATGACATATGTCTGCAGTCATAATATTGAAAAATAAATGGTAAGCCTAGGTATTGTTTGTGCAAGGCATCAGACCTAATATTAAGCATTTTCATTATTTATTATTGGATGAGAATTTGTACTTAACCAGCTGCCATAACGGGTAGGTCATATTTGTCTTCCTTTTTCCTTCAACAAATATTTTTTTAAAATAGTGATAATGGATCTATTCTTGGCCTTCTTCATAATGGAGTGGGGGCAGAGTTTTCTCTGTCTTTGACATTAAATGTTACTGGTCTGACAAGGACTTCAGCTACATCAACAACCACACAAAAAAAGTAAGGTCTTTGGCAAGCACGAGGCACTCACAGATTACTTCAAATATCATCTTGCATTGGCCTTAACATGGCCTGTTAGTTCAAGCCCTAAAAATAAACACCTATTAATCAGCTAATGGCAACATGGATGGACCAGCTCTCTGACTGTGGGGACCTCAGTCTAACCTCATTCAATAGCTTGTCTTATGTCACCCAGGATGAGGTAGTTTGCAGCCAGGAATGCCTCTAAAAGAAGACAGTCAAAAGCTGAACTAAATGTTTAAAATAACCTCTGTAACTCCTCTCCACACTGACAGATTGCTTTCAACTCGAATGGAGTCAAACCACAGCACCAGCCCTAGTGGCCTTCCTGGGGCCAACTCAGAGCCGCAGAGTTTGTCAAGTAAACCTGCAGGTTTGGCGGAGCTCTCTCTCCCTTGTCTTGCTTTTAATCAGAAAACAACCAGAGTAGAACTCACTCCTGGAAGTCCTTATCTTCATAAAATGTAGCTAATGACTCCTGTTAAGTTCAATAAGGTTGCTGTGTAAGTCACTAAGGAAACTGTTGGCCAGTCACCTCCTGCCCGCAGACCTCTCAAAGAATACAAGCTGGAGGGACCCCCGTGGAGCTGGGCTGTGACTGTTTATATACATGTACTTTGTCCCAGCGACAGTGGAAAGCTGAGCCCTCAATATAGCTTTCAGTTTCTTGGTTTTGCTGTGTTGTTTTTTTTTTTTTTTGAATGGCAGTCTTTTTTCTGTATGTAGTGGAAATGGGGGGAGGGAGAGAGATTTGTTTTAATGTATACTTTTCTCTAATGTGTTTACCCCCAAATAAGTGAGCTGTAGTAGATACTTTGTCCCCACAGAAAGTAAATATTTAGCTCACAAATTCCATACAGAAACATGGCCCCGGGTATTTGGGTTTCATAAAAGAGGATTAGCCTGGGGCAAAGGGCTGGTGTGCCTGCTCCATGGATCCGGAGGAACAGGCCCTCCACTTGTGCACCACCCCTTTGGCCCTCAGCGGCCTCACTCCCACCCCACTTTTCCAACTGTGTCTTCTGCCAGGCCCATGATCTTTGTTGATTCCGAACTTTTCTGAGCTGCCCCCGAAGCACCCAGGCTTTTGCTCATCACCCTGTCTGTGCTTCTCCCTCCACCAGAAGCACCCTCCCTGCCTTACCACTGAGCAAACCTGACCTCAAGACTCCAAGGTCACCTTACTTCTGCTCGAGCCTTCCCTCCCCTCCTCGGGGCCACCGCAGGGCCTTCTGCACAGTTCTCGCGCAGTCTGTCCTCCTCATCTGTCTCTGTTGTTGCTGTTCAGTTGCTCAGCCATGTCCGACTCTTTGCAACCCCATGAACTGCAGCACGCCAGGCTTCCCTACCCTCCACCATCTCCCAGAGTCTGCCCAAACTCATGTCCATTGAGTCAGTGATGCCATCCAACCATCTCATCCTCTGTCATCCCCTTCTCCTCCTGCCCTCAATCTTTCCCAGCATCAGGGTCTTTTCTAATCAGTCAGCTCTTCGCATCAGGTGGCCAAAGTATTGGAGCTTCGACATCAGTCCTTCCAATGAATATTCAGGACTGATTTCCTTTAGGATTGACTGGTTTGATCTCCTTGCAGTCCAAGTGACTCTAAAGGGTCTTCTCCAACACCACTGCCTTTTAACCTACTTGTCCGCCTTACTCCTAAAAGCCCCTGGAAGACAAGGATGGTATCAGGTATTCTTTGAATCCAGGAGACTTGAATCTGAAATGGGTACATTGGGCCTCACGTTTACTAGAATGCCTTCCTCTAGATGTATTTAAAAGGGGATCAGTCAGAAGAAGGATTCACAAAGCCCAGCCCTGAAGAATGACTCAAAACCTTCAGAAGGACAGATAAGATATTTTCCACCATGCAGACCTTCAGCACACCAGCATCCAGCCCAGGGGAGCCTGCTGGCTGTGTCTAGATTTAAGGTCTATTTCCAGGTGACATCAGTTCAACTTGCCTCCCGTGCGTCTGTCTGCTCTGGGCAGTCAGGTGTCTCCTGCCCACCTCACCGCCCTGTTGGTGACTGTCTTCTGGAGTTGGGCCAGCGTGCCTTTTCACTCCCTCAACACAGTTGCCTTATCACTTGGAAACATCCCTGCCTCGGTGCTTCATTGTATGGATCTGGTGTTAAATTAGTAATGCAGTCAAAAATAAAATCAAATAGGATCTTTATGGGCTTAAATTTAAAATGTTGTTAACTATACAGTTGACCTTCTAAGTTCAGTTTAACCATAAAATGCATTCTTTGTTTCCCAAGCTCAATATTCTATTTCTAATTTGCTATTTTATTGTACCTTTTTTGGGGGGAAGGGTAGAAATAAACTAAAAGCCTTAACCCAGTGTATAGAAGCCACCAGATCCTTGTTTTTCTTAAAGGAGCACTGTTGCAAATGTGTAAAGATCATTTTTTAACGTTTACGTATTATTAGAAAGTAAAGCAATAGGAATACAGACTCCGCCTGAGCCTGATACAGGCACCATATCAATGGCACGTGTGGTTCGCAGAGTGCAAACCCACATGTCCTACACAAATACAGTTCACTTTCATAGTTTGAAATCTCTTCACTCATCTTAAACACCTTAAGGTATTTGGAAAGGGAGGAAGAAATAAAACAGATGAACCTGCTGAGATATGGCCAGGAACAGTAGTACTTCATTTTGATTGATGTTTTTACAACCTTATCTTCTAGATAAAAGCTACTGTAAACAAAAGCCTACCTGAATTGATTGTATTTTAAGAGAGCCACCTGTGTGCAGCGATTGGTTCCCAAGTGCTTAGTTTTTCTTCTTAGCAGTCAGTTCCCACCCACCTTACAGTCACCACCTCAACCACCAGGAGTGGCCCTTCCAGGGAATGGCACTTCTGTTTTCTACCAGGTTTTAAGCCGCAGCATCATCTCCTCCATAGCAACCTGGAAAGCAGGGATTCCTAATAGCCCCTCTGGGAGCTAGCTCTTCAGAATGTGCAACTCAGGCATGTTTTTAAGGCTCATTTTCTCATGTTTAAAAATGATTTTTCTTCCCTGCATGGTGGAGAGTATCAGCAAAAGATTTTTTCCCCCAAATGTTGTTATTCAGTTGTGTCCGACTCTTTGTGACCCCATGGACTGTAACATGCCAGGCTTCCCTGTCATTTGTTATCTCCCTGAGTTTTCTCAAGTTCATGTCCATTCATTTGATGATGCCATCCAACCATCTCATTCTCCGTTGCCCCCGTCTTCTCCTGCCCTCAGTCTTTCCCAGAATCAGGGTCTTTTCCAGTGAGTCAACTCTTCGCAGGAGGTGGCCAAAGTATTGGAGCTTCAGCTTCAGCATCAGTCCTTCCAAAAATATTCAGGGTTAATTTCCTTTAGGATGGACTAGTTGGATCTCCTTGCTGTCCAAGGGACTCTCAAGAGTCTTCTCCAGCACTTCAGTTTGAAAGCATCAGTTCTTCAGTGCTCAGCCTTCTTTATGGTCCAACTCTCACATCCATACCTGACTACTGGAAAAACCGTAGCCTTGACTATATGGACCTTTGTCAGCAAAGCGATGCCTCTGCCATGGTAGCGTCCACAGCTTCCCCTGAGGCAGGGGCCCTGTCGTGTTTTCGTTCATGTATGCATGTATCCGCTCACCCCTTATTCATTGGTTGACTCCCGCGTGCCTCTGAAATACAAGCTGTTCTTCGGAACTTCGTATTCTAAAAAGTGTTTGTTTAATAACTGCCAGGCTGGATTATTCTTTTTTTTTTTATTTTCTGAGCACTATTTTTTGTTTGTTTGTTTCTCTTTACCAGGCCATTTTTCCTAATGACATGGATGGTTCTACCTTCTCATTTTTTTTTTCTCCTCTTTCCAGCATTTGCCTTTATGAATCTATACAATTGAGAAGTTTGCTTTTGAGGACTGTGATGATTTAGCCAGAGAGACTTTCCTTATCATGAAGGATTTATCATGAGTAAAAGAAAATTTTAACTACACATTTAGAGCAAGTTGGAATCTGACATACCTGAAGCATTGTGTCACTTTTGGTTAATGATAGATTTATAGGGCAAACATGTATCAGCCTTAATCCTTTAGTTACTTGACTTTGCCAAGGATGAAAATTCCGATAATTTTTTTTATTTTAAGCAGACGTATATATATCCAGAACCCATAAATCTCTTTGTGTCTTGAGATAAACGTCTGACTGAACTCCAGGTTACCCTGTGATCTTCCATGAACTGAGCTGAGGAAACAGAGGCCCCCTCCCCCTCTACCTAATAATAAAAGACTATATGCAAAAAGTTAGCAAGATTTTTGTGATAAAAATAGTTTCTGTTTTATAATTTCTGATTTCTAGTATTCAGGAAGTTGGAAATAAAAAGTTCAGAAATACCCTCAACGTTTATGAGAGCAAGTCCATGGTTGACTCACTGGCAAATACCGAAATGGACTGTTGCACCGTCAGCCCCATGTGTTGCCAGCATGATGATCGCTTTCCATTATGGTTGTCGTGTCAATTATAAATTCTCTAACATCAAACCCTAAATCAGCTGAAATGATGGGTTTGCTTTTGGCATGGTTCCCTGGGGAAATAACTGAGAAAACATGTAATAATTCACACGACCAATTTTGTAAGCTACCCCAACTTTTGGTAGAAGGCTGGGGTATAAATTCTAGAGAGAGAGATATGATTTGCACCCAAGGTCCCCTGAAGTGTCCTGTCACTCTTACTGCTTAAGTATTTTCAAAGCAAATATGACCTTGGGTACCTTGTGATTTTTTTATTGTTTGGTTTCTTTCACTGCATTTGGTGTTTCTCTTTTCTTTCTATCCCATTGGAGAAAAAAGGAGAAACATTGTACTATCCACTTCATACATCCTCATTTGAAACAAAAAAACAGGGCTATCATACCTAAGCTTATTCTCTAGTTTCACAATAAAATAATCTCAATATACTTCTGATTCTGCCATCCCTCTCTATCTCTCAGAACCTCTAGTCCCAATCTTCATTCTTCTCTCAAAAAAAAAATGGGTTTAATGGAGAAAATTAAAAGGCCATTATATGAATAAATGCAGCATAGCTGATAACTTGCCTTGTCTATGAAGACTTCTAGAACATCATGTTATTGTTCTAATTATTCTTGCACTGTGAACCTTTTGGCATCTTATTTATTCAATTATTATTATTATATTACTCAATTGATAACTTATTTTTACACTTAAATATATGCAGGCTTACATTAAATTCTTAATAGGCAAATGCAGAGAGCCAGGAAGTAGTGTTTCTCCAAGGAAACAGGTATTAAAAACAATGGATTAAATATAAAAAAGTTTCTGCTTTTGTTTTCTCTCCCACCTACCTCAATTTTTCTCTGTTGAGGAGAGATTTCCTATAGGCAAGAAAGACTGTTAGTATAGCATCTAAGAATACCCAACAGAGGACAAAGTGAAGTGGAAGTTAAGCACTTTTCCAGGCAATTTAATATAGACATGAAAATGCTGAGTTATATAAACAGCAAGGAAAATTTCAGGTGGTTGTGGTTGTGTATTTATATACATTTTAAATTTTCTTCAAAATAATATATTATCTGTTTACTTTCTATGTGGCATAAAAGCCAAAAGTGAATCAGTATTTCTCACATAGTCTCCTTTTTTATTTTTAAGATTATAGACAGTAAGTTGATGTTACAAAGATATAGACTTGCATTTTTAATCATGAAGATCCATAAACCCAGCAAGAATATTTGTAACTAGGATTCTATTTCTTTAGTCATTTCAATTTGCAAACAGAGTTGCCAAGCCAAAAAAAGCAAATGAAACAATCAATTTATATTTTTACTTCATCTCTAGATATTACCAAAAAAAGAATATTTGCTTTGTATGTGAAATTGACCGTAGTGCCAGAACCTTAAGACGCTGTATTACATGATCACTAATCTATTATTATTGTACACATATTTATACACAGGCATAAATACACACATACTTTGCATATAAACATGTGCAAGCATATTTCACTTGGACTGAAAAGTTATTTACAACTCTGTCTGGAGATACATACAACAGTGATTAACAAGTGCATAACCAATCTACAACACACAGATTAAAACTAAATAAACAGTGTAAGAGTTTATTTTAAAACAATTACAAGATGTTTTATATTTCTCCTTCGTCCTGGACTGTGTGTTTGAGAATGCATTCTTCATAAAAACCACATGCAAGTCTTTTTGATGGTGAAACAATTGACTTCCAACAGCCACATGTCTGCACACATCCTCAGAAGATACTTCAGACCCCACACAGCAACTCAAAATAAGAAAGGGAAAAAAAAAAAAAGATTTTCTGCTATTCCTCTTTTGGAGAGGAGTTTCCTATTTGCTTATGAATTGAAAAAGTTTGGGTTGGGAACAAAGATTTTGAATCAATACAACTAGGTTTTGTTTTTATTGTTTGATGAAGACCCTCATGACGAAGAACTTGACTAACATCATCAAATCATTCCATAGTCCTCTTGTCATCCTTCAGATGAAAATTGTTTATTTTATTGACTTGATCCAGATTTATATTGCAGAACCCTCATGCATTAGAATCCTTTTTTAAATGTAATTATAGCAACACAGCTCATTGAGAAAAGAAGGATATGATCAGTGTCATGAGTTTTCTCTTATTCTATGTAGATACCCCAATTGTACAATTGAATATGAATCCCACCACCATTCACCTTCATATTATCAAAAGAGGTATAAAAGTGTATTGATTTTTTTTTAATACATAGTTATTTTTTCTTGGAGCTGAAACCATTGATAAGCGAAGTTAATTCCATAAATAGGAGATACATTTCTGACCATTTCTTTGCCTCAGTTTTTCATCTGTGAAATAGGGATAATCATAGCACACACAGCCTACTCCTTCTCACATAAGGGGCTGGCTTGTGCCTATTAAATTAGCCTGTACACATAAAAGCACTTGAAACACTGCCAGCCACGTAATAAGCACACAGTAAATGTTAGTTACCTCTTTGCTGTTAGGTACTGGAATCATTTTATTTGTATTTAAACAACATCTTTATAGATGTTATGTTTGGTCACTGCTGCTGCTGCTGCTAAGTCACTTCAGTCGTGTCCAACTCTGTGCGACCCCATAGACGGCAGCCCACCAGGCTCCTCTGTCCCTGGGATTCTCCAGGCAAGAACACTGGAGTGGGTTGCCATTTCCTTCTCCAATGCATGAAAGTGAAAAGTGAAAGTGAAGTCGCTCAGTCATGTCCAACTCTTCACGACCCCATTGACTGCAGCCCACTAGGCTCCTCCATCCATGGGATTTTCCAGGCAAGAGTACTGGAGTGGGGTGCCATCGCCTTCTCCATGTCTGATCACAGGCCCTCTGAAATCTGTGGAGAAATAGAAGCTAAATGGGCTGTAGGGAGCCAACCAGGGAGTTGGCTACTGGGGCTAATTTAGCAAAATGATATCTAATATGCAATTGGAAATCTCTCAGTTCCTGCATTTACATTTCATTTCAGCCTCTCTGAAGAGGGTACCTCAGTCAGTGAGTCAGTTCAGTCACTCAGTCATGTCTGACTCTTTGTAAACCCATGGACTGCAGCACGCTAGGCTTCCCTGTCCATCACCAACTCCCAGAGTTTACTCAAACTTCTGTCCATAGAGTTGAAAATGCCATCCAACCATCTCATCCTCTGTTGTCCCCTTCCCCTCCCACCTTCAGTCTTTCCCAGCATCAGGGTCTTTTCCAATGAGTCAGTTCTTCACATCTGAAGGTGGCCAAAGTATTGGAGTTTCAGCTTCAGCATCAGTCCTTCCAATGAATATTCAGGATGGATTTCCTTTAGGATGGACTGGTTGGATCTCCTTCTAGTCCAAGGGACTCTCAAGAGTCTTCTCCAACACCACAGTTCAAAAGCATCAATTCTTTGGCACTCAGCTTTCTTTATAGTCCAACTCTCACATCCATACATGACTACTGGAAAAGCCATAGCTTTGACTAGGCAGACCTTTGTTGGCAAAGTAATGTCTCTGCTTTTTAATACGCTGTCTAGGTTGGTCATAGCTGTTCTTCAAAGGAGAAAGCATCTTTTAATTTCGTGGCTGCAGTCACCATCTGCAGTGATTTTGGAGCCCAAGAAAATAAAGTCTCTCACTGCTTCCATTGTTTCCCCATCTGTTTGCCATGAAGTGATAGGACCAGATGCTGTGATCTTAGCTTTCTGAATGTTGAGTTTTAAGCCAACTTTTTCACTCTCCTCTTTCAGAAAAGTCTTAATATAATAGAAAGTTAGTAGTCTTCTCTTTTCTCCTTAAGTAAAACTACCATCCACCTAATTCCTTTGTTATAGGATAGCACAGAGGCATGACAAGGAAGAGAGAGTATTTTTTTATATAGCTTAAAAGAAATAAGCAAGTTCTTCATGAATTTGGGAGCCCACATTTTCTATCTGTGCCTCTGAGTTTCTCCGAGAGTTGTGGAAGACTTGATGTATAATTTGTGCCATATTCTGTCCAACATTCATAATCTGACAACCGTAGAGATTATCTGAGGATAGCTAAATTTTTCTGAAAAACTTAAGAGTTTACTCTCTGAAATACCATTTTTAAAACATTTTTGTTGACAATTTTTTAAAAAATATCTTACAGATTAAGCTGCCTTTTTTAACTGAACAAAATGTAACCAGCATTTGTTTTTCCTGGATTGTCCTCAGCATCTGTTGAGATTGACAAGATCGATTTGCCCCAACACCCAACAAGCTTGGATTACCCCAACTGGATTTTTTAAAATGTCTGTTCCTTAGTTGTCAACAGTCACCTCAACTGGCAAAGAGTTGTGCCTATAACCAACATCCCACATCCTGTCTCCACCCTCTCTTTGCAGCTTCAGAAGCCCAATAGCCAAGTTTAACACCAAAACCGCAGAACTGGGAGAAACATGCAGAATTCTTCATTTTATATATGATTTCTCTAGTTCTTTGGGAAACCCCAGCATCCTAGATACACAGCAGGGAGGGGAATTGGGGTATAGTCAGTCAGGAGCCAAAAAGCTCTGTTAGCATAATAGGACAGAGTTGCTTTGTATCTGAGATTTGCCCTGATAAAGAGTTTCTGCTGCTGCTAAGTCATGTCAGTCGTGTCCGACTCTGTGCGACCCCACAGACGGCAGCCCAACAGGCTCCTCTGTCCCTGGGATTCTCCAGGCAAGAATACTGGAGTGGGCTGCCATTTCCTTCTCCAATCATGAAAGTGAAAAGTGAAAGTGAAGTCTCTCAGTCGTGTTCAACTCTTAGCGACCCCATGGACTGCAGCCTACCAGGCTCCTCCGTCCATGGGATTTTCCAGGCAAGAGTACTGGAGTGGCGTGCCATTGCCTTCTCCGAAAGAGTTTCTACTTACTGATAATCTCATTCGGTAACTCCTTCTGCTGTATAGTCTAGGTTCAAGTTTAACTAACAAAAGACAACCTGTAGACAACAGGACTCTCCATACTGCATATGTTGAAGAATGGTATTTGAGTACTCAAGTCTATGGTGCAGGTATATCTATTAGTTATCTACTGCTATACAAAACACTGCCCCAAACGAAATGACTTAAAATAACGCACATTTGTTATCTGACTTTTCCGGTGGGTCAGGAATATGGGCTTAGCTTTCCCGAGTCATCCTCTTTGCCTGCTCTCATGGGCTGCACTCGAGACGTTGCCCCAGGGCCTGTGGTCTCCTCTGGAGGTTCGACTGAGGAAAGATCTACTTCCAAACTGACTCAGTGATTGTTCTCCATGTTGAATCAAAATCTGATTCTTGGTTACTTTCAAACATTGTCCTACATCTGTGCTCAAGAGCTACACCAGGAATCCAGTTCCTTCTCCCGGGAGCACTGTAAAAATCCAAAGGTCGTGAGTGAGCATATTACCACTGTAAGTGTCCATTTCCACGTCGTATATGCTTTGTTATTCTAATGCTTCCTCACTCATCCTAGAGTTCTCCTCCAGATCAGTTCCAGACTAGAGATATTCACCTTAAAATATGACACCAGAACCCTCCACAGCAATCTAGGTGTGGTCTGACCAGTGCATAGAGCATCTCTGCTCTTTTTCTGGTTGAAGTCTAATACTGTGTTACCATATTTAGTAGACTGATCACTACATCATAGCAAGACAATCACAGACCGTCCAGCCAGTCCTGGCTTCCAAAGCAGATTCCTCTTACTTTTTAGCTACATGACCTCTGGCAAGATACTTAAATTTCTATGTGCCTCAGTTTCTTTTTTTGTAAACTGTGGATAATAACTTCCTCCCTCATGGAGCTGATCTGAGAATTAAATGGATCCACACATGTAAAGTGCCTAGAACAGTGTCTGTCACATAGTCAGTGCTATGAAATTATTAATAATTAGCATTGTAACTGTTACTATGACTAGCACTGTGATCTGTAAGTATGCCATTGGGGTGCTCTTCCTGGTCACTAATAAAATTACCAAACCATGGCAATGGCTGAGCCCTTCCATCTTGCCTGTGTCTAGGTGGCCACTGATCCAGGAACCAGTGCAAAGCTGTCTGATTCTATTATTACTAACACTGTGTTCTCCATCTTTTCCAAGGGTATCTGTCATGTACCAGGTACTGTGCTAGGTCTAGAGGATACAAATGTAAGTGAAACATGCTCTTTGCCCTCAAAAGGGTCACAAGAGAGCAGAGAGACAAATGGTGAAGCATATGGAGATACATATGCTCAAAACCTACAAAAGGGTACCCAGTTTTCATTCGTCTCCTACTTAATTTCTCTAACTACTCTAAAATGGAAAGAAACCAGAGAAACACATTTATAAGGTTGTCATTATTTATAAGGAGCTTTATTTTTCATACCCTCAAGGTCTGTCATGGCTTTTGACTTTCACCTCCCATGTTTTCAAGAGATATTTGTTATTTTTGCTAATTTGGTGGTATTTTATTTGCAGGCAAAATTACTTGTTCAAGAGTCACTCACATTCCAGGCTGTGCTCCACAGTAGTTTTTAAAATCATTTGGAGGCTTTGGTCATATTACTTGACCATGGAAATAGTAACTTCCAAATTATAGTCAACCTTGAAATGTGTTTACACAGTCAATTCAGAGATCCATACACATCCCATTACCCAGTATCTCAAGCCTGGTAGGGAGGGCTGCAGTCCTAATAGCAGACCAACCCTCTGCTTCGCACATTTGCTCATATCCAGGGACTCTATTTTCTTTTAAATTCTGTTAATAGTCTCTTTGATTTTTATTGGTCACAAAGGTTGTGTTTGCCTTCCCAGTGATCTTATTCTTATCCAGTAGACATCAAAAAAGGTGAAATCTCTAGGTACCTAAGCATGTACTTGCCCGACATAAAAATTTCCTAGGTCTTGGCTCTCTCCCTGTTTTACACCTTTTCAGGTGGAAACACTAGAGATGGGTTGCTTGGTTTTTCAAATTGTCAGCCCACATGCTCCCTTCTGTAAGTTCCAGTAATCAAGGAATTGATCATACAAGGTTGCTTAATATGGTCAGCCTCTTCATAAATGGATAAGTTGCTGAAAGGTTATCTTGCCAGCATCTGATAATCTCTAGATCCTGAGCTATTGGAGAAACATCAGAAATGCACTCAAGGTGTTGGGAACAAGGCCAGATCTTGTTTTCTCATTAAATTTCCAAACTTGTCACCATCTGTAGTCCCCATTATTTTTGTCATTCAAAGACTACATAATTTGAAAGCCTTCATCTGCCAATCTCTATTTACAAAGGGAAGTTATATTTCCTTGTTTTTGATTAATTAAGATATACTGTCAGAGCTTTTGAGTTACACAAGAGAGCTGGTATTACCCAAGTTAATATAATGTCACCCAGAAGCTAGGGAACAAAGATTTGGGTGGTAGAGCCTTATTATGAGTCATTTCCCATATATACTAAAAATAGCTCAAATATCTGTGTTGCTACCTTTAGAGAGTCCTCCTAGCAAACCACTACATGAAACGTTCGGATTCACAATCTTACATTTATTTTTGTTTAATGTATTTATCTTAATTGGAGGATAATTACTTTACAGTATTGTGATTGGTTTTGCTGTATATCAGCGTGAATCAGCCACAGGTATACACGTGTCACCCCCAACCTGACCCACCCTCCCTGTCCCAGAGCACTGGCTTCGGGTGCCCTGCTTCAGTGCATCAAACTTGCACCGGTCCTCTATTTTACATATGGTAATGTACATCTTTCGGTACTATTCTTTCAAATCATCCCACCCTCACCTTCTCCCACTACGTCCAAAAGTCTGTTCTTTATGTCTGTGTCTCCTTTTTTGCCCTGCATGCAGGATCATTGGTACCATATTTCTAAATTCTATATATATGCATTAACATACAGTATTTGTCTTTCTCTTTCTGGCTTATTTCACTCTGTATAGTAGGCTCCAGGTTCATCCACCTCATTAGAACTAACTCAAGTGCATTCCTTGTTATAGCTGAGTAATATTCCACTGTGTATATGTACCACAACTTCCTTGTCCATTCATCTGCTGATGAAAAGATGCTCAACATCACTCATTATCAGAGAAATGCAGATCAAAACCACAATGAGGTATCATCTCATACCACTCAGAATGGCCATCATCAAAACGTCTACAGACAATAAATGCTGGAGAGAGTGTGGATAAAAGGGAACCCTCTTACACTGTTGGTGGGAATGCAAAGTGGTACAGCCACTATGGAGAATAATATGGAGATTCCTTAAAAAACTGGGACTAGAACTGCCCTATGACCCAGCAGTCCCACTGCTGGGCATATACCCTGAGGAAACCAGAACTGAAGGAGACATGTGTACCCCAGTGTTCATTGCAGCAGTGTTTACAATAGCTGGGACATGAAAGCAATCCAGAGGCACAATCTTGCAAAACAGTTTCTGGTTGCTGATTTCATCTGTTGCCTCACAAGTGAAACACAAGTCTACTTTCTTGGTCATCAAGGTGTTCCCCAGCCTGATTTTAATGCCTAGAAATTGCCCTTTTCGTAAAGAGCCGTCATGCCTCGTGTCCTTTGGCTTATGATTCAGGTAAAGAGCAGACTGCTCTCACTCTCTCAGTGCTGGTGATATGTGTTTTTGTTTTATTAAATCTTTAAAACACTGGGCTTGTTGTTTATGACCTCTATATATTCTTTTGTTCTTTTCCATGACTGGGTAGATTGCCTTTTTTTTTTTCTCCCTTTGTAAAAATATGAGCACCTTTCTAAAGAACATCACAGCTTCCAGAATGGCTGCGTAATAAAACAGGAGAAACGTGTTGAGGTTAACATTAGTTAGGTTTCTCAAGACTGTGACTCAGGGCTGCTTTACTGACGGGAAGGTTTAAAGGCATCTCAGGCATGACCCTCAGAATCACAGATCTTCCTGCTTTTGCCAGACTTGTCTTGACAAACCCAAGATCATCTGATACTAGTCACAGAGCTCTTTGTGAAATCAAGAAACCAAGTGGTATCCATTGCAGACAGTTGTTTATGATTGAGAGTTACTAAGAAACCCCAATGGAAGCAATACCTTGTTTAGGTGTGAGCTTCACCTGATGGACAAGTAAGCACAGTGGGGAAGAGCGGCAGCAGAGGGGGGAGGTGTGCATACCTGCCACCTTAGGTGCCTGATTCTTCTGACCACAAAGGAGACTCTTCAGAGATACTGAGAAACAAAAGCATGTGCAGTCAGCCCTGAGGGTAAATGTTGGCAGGGCCTGGTACTCCAAGGCATTGCATTCTAGATGGCTCCTGTGACCCCCCCATCCCCCGAACATGTTCAGTTGTTGAGAGCCGCCATCTCAGGATTCTGTCCCTGCACAGCGAGGATGCAAAGGTTTCAGTTAATCTTGCATCCAGCTTGGCTACCTTCCTGATGTGAATCCCCAAATAAACCATCCCACGATATCCAACTGAACTTGTTCCTGTGCATACAGTATTTCACAGCCCATCCTGTACTGTTTGTTTTGGCAAGTACACTTCAGCATATAATAAATCATGGAAGGAAAAAGCCTTTTGGCCTAGCTCAATTCAGCCTGCTGTAATGTCAGAATACAGAAAGCAGTTCTGTTTTTAGACATCCTTTTACTAACCCAACATTCATAATTTATGATTTCACTGTAAAATTCCTGCAACACGACACCAAAAGTAGAGCTGCCCTTTAATTAAGTACTCTTGGTAGGAAAAACGTGAAACTGATGTGCAAAACATCTCTGTGTGCATGGTGATTGATAATGATTACATCTTTATGAACCCAACCTAGAGGTCTCAACTTCCTGCTGACTACTTCCTGAGTGTGCTGCTAACTAAATTGGAGATAATTCGGAGGCATTATTTAGAAATACTGAGGTTTTAAGCCTGCATCTGTCAAGACTTCTCAACTCTACGTGGCATTATTCCTTGTTTTCGTGATAAGAACCTACAGCCAAATTTCATGCCATGTTCAAGCTTAAAAGAAGTTGTAGTGCAGAGAGAGGAGGGTCAAGAGATTTCTCTGTAGGATCCCAGTTATCATATGTGTGTATGTGTGGTTTTGTTTTGTTTTGTTTTTTTAGACTAGAAAGAATAGGGCAGAAGGAACTTCTGGCCCTACTGGTATATTGTAAGAAGAAGACTTTGAGCCATTTCGTTTTTTAATATTACTTTTCAAACTTTTTTTTTTTCACTTAATTGAAAATAGGTAAGTTTAACCTTTAAAAGGGTGCCTCTTACTGTGAAAGTGTTAATCGCTCAGTCATGTCCAACTCTTTGGGACCCCATGGACTGTAACCCACCAGGTGCCTCTACATGGAGGCAACCCTCCAGGCAAGAATACTGGAGTGGTTGCCATTCCCTTTTCCAGGGCATCTTCCTGACCCCCGGATCAAACTCCGGTCTCTCGCGTTGCAGGCAGATTCTTTACCAGCTGAGCCACCGGGGAAGCTGTGCTCAGCTGTGCCCCCGAATGTTAATAGACTAAGAGCCCACGCCTGGTGCTCCCCAGCTCAGTGCTACTGCAACTCTGTTTTATCCTTCATCAGCTAAGTCAGCATAACACCTGACTGAGAGGAAATCAGGGTAGTGAAATAGTTCAGGTTCCTTGAAAAAAAGGTAACAAATCCATCCAAGGTGGTAACATTTCCATTAAATAAACGTTTTGGTCTAAGTTCAGCTACTTTCAGTCAGAATCATAGCAACCAAAACAAAAACTGTGTAAAGTCTTCTAGTCATCTTATCCATGCATCAGTGATTACCTTTTTCTGGAATTATGTCAGTACTACCTGTGTGTGTTATTTTCTCATGTTTTTGCAGGTTTGGGCCAGGCTTAGTCATCTACTGGTACGGGTTTATCCAGGAGCTGGACTGTAACCGGGAGAGGGGCATCCTGCTCCACGCCTGCTTCCCCACTGACATCGTCACCTTGTGCCACAGTGTTGCTTGACCCTGACGATCCTGGAAGAGAATCTGGGAGGAGAAGGTGAATCCGGAAGCAATTTTACTTTCCTGCAGCGTAAACTCCTGGCAACATCTGCCCTGAACTTCAGCTGAACTCTCGCTGCCCGTGGTCACACCACTACCTCTTTAGACAAACATATCAAGAGTTTCTGTTTTCCTTCATCCCTTGCTCATGGGAACAGCCAAGAACTACAGACACAACCCACTCATTATCAGCATTTCTGTCTCTGTCAAACAGTTAGTTTATAGATAGTCATAATCTTTCTTCCTTCCGGATGGTTTCTCCTTATATACTGAACAAAAGGAAAAATGTGGAGACTGAAAGGTGTGATTTTTCAATTCTCCGCCCAGTTACCAAATTGCCCTCTTATTTATTTTTTGGCTAAGCCTGAATTCATTCTATCTCCCTCCCCATTTCTCTTCATGTACATTTACAGATACCCAGGATTGCATTACCGTCGTGGAATAACCTCTCACGGTCCTAGCAAAGCCAAAGTCGTGAAGGCTACAACTAGATTTTCTCACTCACCTGCAAGGGCTGATCTTGCTGGGAGCCTGCGCTTGCTTTGTCCAGTCTTTATGGTTTCCTGACGTCTATGGCAGTAAGCCAAGCTGAAAAAAATATACTTGATGAGAATTTCTTCTTTTTATATTACTTGTTTGAACACCAAACATTTTCCACTTATCTCATTTAAAAGCATCAGTTATGTTGTGTCTGGAAACCACGCTTCTCTTTTGGATTGGGGGCTGAGGGCAGATAACTGAAGCTCGGGGCCAGCCTTGAAAAGAGTTTATTTTTAAACACAACTAGTTGTCTGTAGGTATGGATGGTAGTTGGTATTTTTATGAGTAAAATTTTTCAAAAGTGCATTCTTTGCCCTGCTTTATATCTCCCATAAGTTAGGCATTAGGGAAGTTCGGCTTTGAATGAATTAAGTGTACCAAAAATAAACCTAGAGCGATTTTCAGGTTAGCAAAATAAAAGAAGTTTTGTATTTGTTCACTTTCATTTATTCACTTTTTATACTACAAACCAAATTTCAGTCTGAAGGAAAATATCATTATAAATTCATTATAAACCTATCTTTTAGGAAGGTAAAAAATTAATCCATACCCAAAAATGTATTTAATAAAATTTTCCCCCATGATGACAAAAAATAATATTCTTTATAATATTGAGTGAGTTTGGAAATATTAGTAAAAATGTAACTTTTACAAATACCCTCAAGTTATATGCATTGCTTGGTTCTTTCAAAAGACTTAACTGTACTGTGTACTTTGTTCATTTTGCACCTAAGAGGGTATGTAGACGTCTGCCTATTGCCTTTGCTTTTGAAGAACACAAACATGTTGGGTTCAGGCATGGATTTTATCTCTGTGGTAGGTTGCGTTAAACAAGAAAGCGGGAGATGATGAAACGGTATGGTACTATCAGGCAAACTTGTGCTTCAGTGTAGAATTCACCATACAGGTTTTGTGAGTAAAACAGAATGATTGGGAAACAGTGCTATTGTTAATACACACCACACACACTCACATTTGGGAACCACTGCTGTCTTGATACACACCACACACAGACACACACACACACATACACACACTTGGGAACCGCTGTTGTCTTAATACACACACACACACTCTTAGACCAAACTGTTGTTAAAAGCAGTTTTCATGGCATGCTTTAAACTGACTTTTCTTCTTTAGGAGTAAATTACATGGATCTGCACAGATGTTGAAAACCTTGTTAAACCCTCATCAAGGATTTGTTTATTTTACATTAAACAAATTTATGATGAAGGGGCACAAATAAATTTAAAAAACGAAAGAGGTGCTTGCTCCTACCTGGCACCCTGACATAATATGTTAGGAGAAGGTACCAGCATTCTCTGGCAAAGGCACCACCTTTTCTTTATGGATGAGATTTTTAAATCTGGCCCTGAAAAGTGGGAAAGAAACCAGCGGTAGGCTGTACATACCGTGATAAAGTTACAGAGTTGTTTAAAACTAAGCTTTATACAACATAAAAACTAATGTGATTATAATGTGTATTACTTTTCAGTAGACGTTGGAGGAGTGGTGTTGGGGGGACTGATGTTCCTAGATTAGAAGCCGAAATCCTCCTTGTCCTTTTATGTAAGAAATACTTATCTGTGCTATTAATATTTCTATGTGTGTTGTTTGTTTACTTGTATTTTTTTTTTAATTTAGACAGTGTAAACATCACCCCTAAAGAGTAGACATATGGTGACTTTTTTTTTTTTTCCTTCTCGTCATTAGAACATTAACGTTAAAGTCAAATCCTACTCTATGGAGATCTCTGCAAACCGTGCTGATGAATTAAGCCAAGTCAGAAAGCAGGAGTGTGTGTACAAACATAAAACTCAATGATGTTCTCTCTGGCATATGTAGACCTGCCAAGCGTCTGCTCTCACAAACAAACAAGAGACACTGTTCGTTAGAAGCTCTCAGAGGGATGAGTTCAGAGCAAAGCTGATCCAGCGCGGATACTTCAGGCTACTTCACAGACTTGGTCCCACCCCGTTTCTACCCCAAACAAACAAAAAACAATGAGCCTTCTTTTTTTTTTTTTTAATTTGCTTTGGGCAAAGTGTCTGTTAACTCTTCTAAACACTCCTAAATCATATATAAAAGAGAGGCTCGGGTGCAGAGTAGAAAACTGGCTCTCCAGGGGACATCATTTTCCTTTAAGCATAGGTGTGTAGCTGCTCATTATTGGCAAGGCTTAATTCCACTCTGGAAAAAGATAAGTTGTCAAGTCTTTGAGGGGGTGCACTCACTCATTAAAGCCACCAGGGGATTGCTTAGCGCCCTGGATGAGGTCATCCACTAAATGGGCCCCGCTGGACTTCACTAATTAACGCACAGCGCCCAAGTGAACAGTTAATTCACTCGCCCCTCCCTGAGGAGCTACACCCAGTGTTTCCTTTCCTCTCTGGAACCAAGATAGCCGAGATGTCTGCTCTTTCTCACCAGTGGCCCCCCGCAACACACACACACCCCCTTTACAGACCTGCAGTTTCAGTTGAATTAAATCTTTCACGTGCTGGCCTCCATTTCCTTCCTCTTCCCTGTCATCTCCCCTTCTCCAGCCTTTGCAGTTTCTTCCCATGTGGACACACATTCGGCACTTACTCACTACAACTCATAGAAGAAGACTCTGATGCTAGAAAGATTGAGGGCAGGAGAGAAGGGGACAACAGAAGATGAGAGGCTGGATGGCATCAGTGACTCAATAGGCGTTAGTTTGAGCAAACTCTGGGAGATAATGAAGGACAGGGAAGGCTGGCGTGCTGCGATTCATGGGGTCGCAAAAGTCAGACATGACTGAGCGACTGAGCATCAACAACACTATCCATTGGTTCTTTGTCCCTCTGGGAATTGATCCCAGGACTGAAATGCAGCCCATCTGAATCCTGATCCATGTATTTTCAGAGTCCAGGTTGGGGAAGAACAATGGGCCTAAACCCTCTGGGGAAAAGCACACCTAAGGCTCCTCTGTGTACCCAGCGTTCACAGGCATCTGTGGCACCTGAAGATCGTAAAACCTGAACTAAGATATTTACAGGGTCCAAGAGAGCCTGAGGGTTAGTCTGTCCGTAACTATTTTGGCAAAAAGAGTCCAAAGAACATGTGAGGTTTACTGATATTTTCAGGCTGAATGGTGATGTTTAGCTGATTAAAATTACTAATTAAAATAGTAAAATGTCTCTGTGATTCAATTAGAGAATCACGGCCTAGCTCGTTCATCTTGGAGGAAGCGTGCCATTTTCTGTGTGATCTGCTGGGAGCAAATTGCCTCCTAACTATAACTATTTTGTGAATAGGATGGGAGGTGAAAATCTCCCAGCTGGCACCTTCTCAATTAAGGTCAAGGAACAAAGCCGGCTTAACTAGAGAGGAAATTAAAAGGCAAACAATAGGAGTTTGCCTGCACTGTCACCATTTATAGCGAGATCCTCTCTGGACCTGCCTGGTAGGTCACCCTCAGGTTAAGGAAAGGTCCCAGTGACAGAGTTCAGACCCTCTAATTGTATTATGCCAAACTAACCTTCCTATATATAGTAAAAATGGTCTGAAGATGTTTTATTAAGAACATGCCTGGATTGCAAAGATTAAGGAAGATGGAATTATGAATTAAATAATAACCAGAACAGCTTGCGTTCCCCTTGTGTTTTTCACTTTCCTGCTATTGTTTTGAACATGGCTGTGAGACAAAGAGCTGCTTAGGTCAAGAACTATAAATTACGGTTTTCATACAATAGTCATCCACTAAAATGATTTCAAAGCTTGATCAAAGTACTTCAAAAAGACTTTTAAAACTTTTCCACAATGCAGGGGGAGGGGAAAGACTCATTTGATGCTTTAATTTGCTTCAGCCAGTCTAGCAGAGTTCCATCTTGGCGTCATACCTACTTTATATAAAATCCCACTCATTAGTTAAAGCAATCCAACTTGTTCTTATTGTTGTCTCATGTACAAGTAAAGGGGATTTACGTTTCCATCTAGTTAACTGGCACAACTAAACCTTTGGAGGCACTTGTAATGGAAGGAAAAGGTGCACATAATCCTGCTTTCAAAGAAGCATAACTTGACAGCATTTAATCATGATATGCAAGGTGTTTAAGGCTAACTCCCTGATTAGAATTAAAGTGGATATCAGTGGATTTAGTTGGCATCTTAATAATAGTCATGGTAGCAGATAGATTTCGTGTTTCATCTCTTTTCCCTCACCACTTGCATTTACTTGGAGCTGTCTCATGTCATAAGCAAGGATGATGAGAAGTACCCTAGTGGTAGATAAATTGAGTAAATGCTAGGCCCAACCGTACATAAAGACAGTGTGGGATGGCTGCCACAATGCTTCCCTGTCAGGTAATTTTTATTTTTTAAAAGGAAGGTCATTTTGAAATGCTGACATGAAATATAACCAAGTCAATTAAGTAATAACAATGGAAGTTCAGAGTTTAATTGAGGCCTGAACATGAAGCCACCGACCATTAACCTAAAGCAGTCATGAATTCCCCTGAAAACAGCCTGTTAAAGGTATTTCTAGAATAGCTAGCACTTTTTTCTTTAAAAAAAAAAAAGTGTCATTTTTAATATTCAACACAGATACAGTCAGAAATTATAATTGAGTGTATAGAAAGTGGACTGTTTTTTAACTGAAATTTCTTTTATAGGGAAAAATCAAAATGTATATAATCCTAATGACCTCTGCAGAAAACCATAGTTTTGTAAGCAAACCAAAAGTTGTAAGTACCTTTTATTTGATTGTGCCACGTTTATCTCAATTGTTGATGTACTTCTCTCTCAAGTTGTTCATTGGTGAGATTTTCTGACTCGACTGTAAGCTCCATAGAGTAGGAACTGTATTTATCTTGTTCACCACTCTATGACCCGGTAGCTAACAGAGCTCCTGGCACAGAGCAGGTGTTCAATAAATGCTGAATGCACAAATGAATGACTGTTAAACTTAGATTCAATATGCTCTTACTCACTTGCATTAAAGGAATAATTGGAGCCTTTTTATTTTAACTTTTTCATTTTCTTCAGCTGAAAACTAGGTGTATTTATTGGAATCAGAGAAACACATCATATATTTTGACGTAAATTAATTACTTTGGTGAGAATTAATTACTTTAGAAACCCTCAAAATCTGAAATATGGCAGTTTCATTCACCAGAGTCTTTGAGGATGCATACTTAGTTGTAAAGGCTTCCCTGGTGGCTCAGAGGGTAAAGAATCCTCTGCCAATGGAGGAGACACAGTTTGATCCCTGGGTTGGGAAGATCCCCTCGAGAAGGAAATGGCTACCCACTCCAGTATCCTTGCCTGGAGAATCCATGGACAGAGGAGCCTGGTGGGCTACAATCCATAGGGTCACAAAGAATTGGATATGACTGAAGCAACTTAGCAGCCACAGATACACTTAGTTGTAAGAGGAATTCCTGTGCTTTCATTGCGTTTGCCTTAAAATTAGCCTTTGTACAGTATTGTTTATCCAATATATTGTTAAATTAACTCAAACATTTAAAATTTTTGTTTCTTTTTTTTTTTAAAAAGGCGTATTAAGGCTTAGCTTTATCTTTACATTTCTATTTAAGGAAGTTTCCCCTAAAATCAAGTCAAGGCAACTATGTTTTGTACACAGATTTGGGGATATTTGGTGGAATTATTAGATTAACTGCAAAAAATGGTGCTTTCCATTGCTCGCTTTTATACTGCTGAGCCGGTGACAAAGTGGTTCCTGGCCATAGAAGTGTCCGCTGGCTTAGGAGAGACAGGTTCTCTGGTCATTGGCCAACAGGATCTGACTTGGGAGAGACACTGTCCGTGAACTGCTCAGGGGGTGTTTCCCTATTAGTCATTAATTCAGAGTATGTTATCATCTGAAAGCCAGAGACATTTGGCATGTTTCCGCATATTTTGGAGACTTATGACACAGAAGGAGCTGGAATCCTCACATTTCTTCTGTGCTCTGCTGGTTCCCAGGACTTAAATCACTGGGGCCATTTTGGTATGTGATTCCTTGCATGAGTGTCTCCGGAGAGAACTGAGACTCAGGACAGATATCACTGAGACTGGATCCTCTTTGGCTCTGTGGGATGTTTCCATCTTATATTTTTAGCATTTAGGGTCTTGAAGACATGAGTATTTATGGGGGCCCTGATGTATGTTTGGCAGGCTATAGTCCATGGGGTCGCAAGAGTCAGACTTAGTGACTAAACAGCAACAACAACAAGTGTGTGTTTAGAACTGTCTCAGGTGTTGTGGGGAATTCAGAAATATGCAGTAAATGCTCACTTGGGGGAAAATAAATCATTACTTGGGCTTCCCGGGTGGCTCAGCCACAGTGCGCAAATCATTACTTGGCAAAATGAAAGCAAAAGATTTGAAAATTTCAGAAAAGACAATTATAGTATAAAAAGGAAAGAGGCAAACCTGTGGGGCTTTTAGTAAGATATTTTACTTCTAGACTTTGGGCAGCAAATAATTTTCTAAATGCTGTGGTAGCTGCATTCACTACTGAGAAGGGTTCTGAGGCTGAGTCCAGCTCAATGGGAAATAAGACTGTGATGAGTTCTGGGCACTAGTCTTTGGAGTGGGTAGTGATCACATAACTGCCACATATTTTCTATTCCCGCCCTAGACTGTTCATGTTTAGTGCAAATATAAAGAAATTCTAAGCATTTGGAACAGAACTCATAATCTTGTTCATGGGCCTGAGTAATAAACAGTAACATTTTTCATTGGCTCTATAACATCAAGTGAAATATTAGTAACATCTGTCCATGGCTGAGATCTGTTTAGCAATTCATATAAGCAAAATATTTCAATAGGAATATGATTTAAAAACTCAAGATAAACACTTTAGAAGGCCACAGATAATTATTGCTCTCAGTAAAGTAAACACCTACAAGTTACATGAC
This sequence comes from Capra hircus, assembly GCF_001704415.2. Classification (NCBI taxonomy): domain Eukaryota; kingdom Metazoa; phylum Chordata; class Mammalia; order Artiodactyla; family Bovidae; genus Capra; species Capra hircus. The sequence continues at coordinate 70,554,638 of NC_030817.1, read as the reverse complement.
ATTATTGAAGAGAAACATTGGGTCTCTACAGTTTGGGCTGTCCATAAGGATCTTGAGATTTGAGGATTGTCTTCTATTATATGGTCTCACATACTCCTTAGATTTTTATTTTTATTGTTTGTTTTCCCAGTAAATGCAAGCTGGGGTTTCAAGGTCAGCTGCAGAACAGGCCTTCCTTCTCTTTCATGGTCTTAATATCTTCTGGATTTCAGTTTCCTACTTAGTGCAGTACATTTTTAGAAAGTAGTCATTATATATTTGTTATATTTGTTTTAAAATATGCTTCCAGAGAGAAGTGTTGAAATATTTTCAAAGGTGAAAGAGATGGGTATGCTTTACATGGTAATGCAGTTTTTGTTAATATACTTACCATTAAGCCATAAATAATGTTCCTAAAACCTTTTAATTGAATCAGCTCATTAATTCTGTCAGCTAAAATAATCACAATCATGGCACACAGAAAATTAGTAGGTAAAAAGCTAAAAATATTTTGTTGCTTGCTAATTTGAATAGAAGAATCCATCTTGGTTTTCCAAGTTACAATTTTTTAAAAAGCATTTTGTGGTAAATGAAAAAAAAGAAAGAAAGAAAAGCAATTCAGCCTAACAGAGGGTAATCAAAAAGCAGAACAGCAAGAAAGATGGCAAAGTGGACATAAGTGCATTGCATGTCAATGTAAAACTCAGTCTTTTGGTAAATTATTTTCATCTTACTTGTTTCCCCACTATCCTTGAAAGTGTTTCCCAATGACAAAGGGGTTAAAAACAGCAGCAGCAGCTTGGAGGCGTGGAGTGAGCAAAGAAGCGCATGTGAGAATTGAATTGCATTTTCAATCGGTTCCCTAAGAGGTGTGCGGAAAGGAAAATTGAGCCATTAAGCAAAGAAGAAATGAGGTTGACTCATAGACTCAGAGAATTTTAGAACTGGAAGAGACCAGAGACCTCATTGTACAAGTGAGAAAACTGGAGTCGGGAGAGGTCACATGACTCATCCAAGGTGACAGAGCTAGCTAATTGGAGGCAGGACTAGAATCCGTCCTTCCTATCCTGTCCACCATCATTGTCACCATGATGTTAGTCATTTATTCCAGAAAGAGCTTCCAATACCTAAGTTACATTTACTGTTTACAAAATAAAAGATCATTGTATATTTTTGAATGAACATTCTGAACCTTACTGTTTTTGCTCTGTTACTGATTGTCTGATCTCTATAGTAGAAATCAGCTGTTGCTTTGACAGAAATACCTCTCATTTTATTTGCACTTAAGTAACCTAAAATCCTTATCATTTCGTGGCAGTTTTTTGGTTTTTTTGGCTGTGTAGCTTGGGGGATCTTAGTTCCCCAACCAGTGGTTAGACCCTTGTCCTGGCAGTGAAAGCACAGCATTCAGTTTCTATACATTGCCATGTAGCTTAAAGATTTGCTGCTAAAAATGATTTTGGAAACGGTTGTAGGTTATTTTCCCCCCTGGCTGATTTACATATTCATTTGATTTCTCCTTCCATTAAAAAAATCCACAGATGTTACGTTTACTATCTTCTGTTCCTGTAAGGATAATGTTTAAACCGCTAGTAATTCATGAATTTTTCTGATCATCACCAGTAATGATTAGTATATCATATTCTATAACTGTACCCAGTAGAACCTGGTGACTTCCACTCAATTTGGTGACAGGCTGGAATCCCTGCTCCCCCAGTTAAATAATGAGCCTAAAGGCTTCAATTTCTTCAGTTGTAAAATTGACATAACTATCACATAAGACTATTGTAAGGATTAAATAAGATTATTATGTAATACATCATACCTCAGTGCTCTAACAAAACTAGTATCATATCTCATAGTTTTATTGTACATTATATAGTTATTAATAATATCACTACCATAGAAGGATCCATCTAATAAATGAAATGCACCATTAAAAAACTGTGCGTTTTCTGTTAACATCAACGTCAGTATAAGGTAAATAGCTTGGTTTATTATTGTTTTTCTAAAACTCATTTTTAAAAAGCTATTTTTCCTAAAGTTAAAGGAGAGGCAGTGGGGATATGCTTAGTTGATTGTTTTCGCAGACACATGTCTCACTTAACATTCCCCTTCTCTAGAGGAACTCTGAGCCCATGTTTCTTTTGATAGTGACCGTAGCCTTGGCCATAAATACAACTTTAGAGACAACACAGCACAGGAACTAGCTAGGGCTTCCAGGTCTGATTGAAGGCCCCTATCAGCAGTGCTCCAGATGAGCCCCCAAGGTTTGTCATAATAGAAAAGGTTTCTTTTGGGATTGAAATACCTTCTCCGGGCTATTGTTAATTCAGTGAAAGAGAGCATAAAATGCTATTTGAATGTGATCTTTGAAAAACTGAAAACAGCAAAGCAAAAAGGAATTTGGGGAAATGAATACTAGTTCCTGGATTCTTTCTCTGATTGATGCTCCTGACACTGTGGGGTGCAGTTTTGTAAAAGACCTGACTTTGGCCAGTGCACCCATCCTTACACTTTGACCTCATTATATCACAGGCAAGCTGAACAGTTTTCCAACAAATGAACAAGCATGGAGGCTTCCCTCTGCGATCACATGCCAGTCTTAGATGCTTGAGGCAGGTTCTGCATCAGATTCTCCTTGGCAGCAGAGGACACTGTAACAGTAGCACTGGGCATGGGAAGTGTGTTTCCTTTTATCTGGGAGCTTGGGATCATTTTGCAAATAGTTAACTGTGCTTCACAACACCCCTGCTAGGTAAAGAAGTGCTCCTGTGTCCGTAAACAGAGGACTTAACCAGTTGAGCTGTTTCTTGTAGAAGTTTTTTGTTTACTTAGAATCCACCTGCAGTGCAGGAGACCAGGGTTCATTCCCTAGGTTGGGAAGATCCCCTGGAGTAGGAAATGGCAACCCACTCCAGTATTCTTACCTGGATAATCCCATGGGCATAGGAGCCTGATGGGCTGCAGTCCATGGGGTCACAAAATGTCAGACACGACTGAGCAACGGGCTCATTTTAGCAAACACAGGTTGTGTGGTCTAAAGATAATCTAGACACCTTAATTAACTGAATTTGAAAATTTCAGATGAATTTGCATTGCCCTCAATCTGACAGCACATCTTATTGAAAACATGAAGACTGATACAAACTGTCCTGAAATGGCTTGATCTGATTATCACCTAAAATTGATCTAGGTTTGCAACTCATTGAAGTCAGATCATTGGAAAGACTGGTGCTGAAGCTGAAGCTCCAATACTTTGGCCACGTGATGTGAAGAGCTGACTCATTGGAAAAAGACTCTGATGCTGGGACCAATGGAAGGCAAAAGGAGAAAAGGGCATCAGAGGGTGAGACGGTTAGATAGCATCACTGACTCAATGGGTATGAATCTGAACAAACTCTAGGAGATAGTGAAGGACAGGGAAGCCTGGTGTGCTACAGTCCATGGGATTGCAAAGTTAAACAGGACTTAGAGACTGAACAACAGCAATAACATATAATAAAAACTTGTATTTAGAATATTTCTAAAACTGAAAACTAAATAATAGTAAAAATCAACTCAAAAAATAATTGGAAAAGATTTGAACAGTCATTTAACCAGTGAAGAAATATGCCGTGTGAACACATGAAAAGATATTCCACGTCATTAATCATTAGTAAAATACAAACGACATCACAATAAGATACCACTATACAACTATGACAATAGCTCACATTAAAAAATTGACATTACCAAATGTTAAGGGAAGATGTGGAGCAACTGAAACTCTATTATGCAAAATGGTATAGCTAGTTGATTGAACAATTTGGCAGTTTCTTAAAACATTAAATAAGTAGCAAATAACCCAGCAATTTACTCAAGAGAAATGAAGAGTTTTCATAAAAACCTCTCCACAAACAGTTATAGTAATGTTATTTATAATTGCCAAAAGCTAGCAACAGACCAAATGTTCCTTTTTATTGCTGATTAATATCCCATTGCATGGATGGACTGTGTACACAGTGGTCCATCCATGCAATGGAATACTAAGCAGCAATATGAAGGCACCAACAACAGATACTCACCACGCATAAAGAATTTTCAAAAGAGTAGTGCCAAGTGAAAGAAGCCAGACTTAAAAGACTATATACTATATACAGTATATTCCATTTTTAGAATATTCTGGAAAAGTCAAATCTATAGGGACAGGAATCAAAGCAATGATTGCCAGGGATTAGAGGGGAGGAAATTAACTACAAAGGGACATGAGAGAACTTGAGAATGTAACAAATACTCCTGATGGTTGCACACTATATACATTTTTCAAAATTCATAGACCTGCACCAAAAAAGAGTGGACTGTGTAAATTATACTTCAATAAACAACAAAAGCAAATAAATGTAAAGATTTTAAAATAGATAATTTCAAATCCATTAGTTCTTCAAATGTTGGAAATGTTTTGACAGTGTATGGGTGAAGCCTTTTCCTGGTTCAATTTATTATTTTAGTCGAGCTATTTCAATATTCAGTTTCCCTTCTCCAGTGGAACACATTTCGTCAGAACTCTCCACCATAACCCGTCCATCTTGCATGGCCCTACACAGCGTGCTCATAGTTTCATTGAGTTACACAAGGCTGTGGTCCATGTGATCAGATTGGTTAGTTTTCTGTGATTGTGGTTTTCAGTCTGTCTGCCCTCTGATGGAGAAGGGTAAGAGGTTTATGGAAGCTTCCTGATGGGAGAGACTGATCGACGGAGAAACTGGGTCTTGTTCTGATGGGCGGGGCTGTGCTCTTAAATTGAAGAAAGTGGGGAAAACCACTAGACCATTCAGGTATGACCTAAATCAAATCCCTTACGATTATACAGTGGAAGTGTGAAATAGATTTAAGGGACCAGATCTGATACAATGCCTGATGAACTATGGACCAGAGGTTCGTGACATTGTACAGGAGACAGGGATCAAGACCATCCCCAAGAAAAAGAAAAAAATGCAAAAGAGCAAAATGGCTATCTGAGGAGGCCTTACAAATAGCTCAGAAAAGAAGAAAAACAAAAAGCAAAGGAGAAAAGGAAAGATATACCCATTTGAATGCAGAGTTCCAAAGAATAGCAAGGAGAGGTAAGAAAGCCTTCCTCAGTGATCAGTGCAAAGAAAGAGGAAAACAATACAATGGGAAAGACTAGAGATCTCTTCAAGAAAATCAGAGATACCAAGGGAACATTTCATGCAAAGATGGGCTCAATAAAGGACAGAAATGATATGGACCTAACAGAAGCAGAAGATATTAAGAAGAGGTCGCAAGAATACACAGAAGAACTATACAGAAAAGAGCTTCATGACCCAGATAATCACAATGGTGTGATCATTCACCTAGAGCCAGACATCCTAGAATGTGAAGTCAAGTGGGCCTTAGGAAGCATCACTACGAACAAAGCCTAGTGGAGGTAATGGAATTCCAGCTGAGCTTTTTGAAGTCCTAAAAGATGATGCTGTGAAAGTGCTGCACTCAATATGCCAGCAAATTTGGAAAACTCAGCAGGGGCCACAGGACTGGAAAAGGTCAGTTTTCATTCCAATTCCAAAAAAGGAAATGCCAAAGACTGTTCAAACTACCGCACTATTGCACTCATCTTACACACTAATACAGTAATGCTCAAAATTAACCAAGCCAGGCTTCAACAGTATGTGAACTGTGAACTTCCAGATGTTCAAGCTGGTTTTACAAAAGGTAGAGGAACCAAAGATCAAATTTCCAACATCCGCTGGATCATCAAAAAAGCAAGAGAGTTGCAGAAAAACATCTGCTTTATTGATTATGCCAAATCCTTTGACTGTGTGGATCACAACAAACTATGGAAAATTCTTAAAGAGATGGGAATACCAGACCACCTGACCTGCCTCTTGAGAAACCTATATGCAGGTCAGGAAGCAACAGTTAGAACTGGACATGGAATAACAGACTGGGTCCAAATAGGAAAAGGAGTATGTCAAGGCTGTATATTGCACCCTGCTTTTTAACTTATATGCAGAGTACATCATGAGAAACGCTGGGCTGGATGAAGCACAAGCTGGAATCAAGATTGCTGGGAGAAATATCAATAACCTCAGATATGCAGATGACACCACCCTTATGGTAGAAAGTGAAGAGGAACTCTTGATGAAAGTAAAAGCGGAAAGTGAAAAAGTTGGCTTAAAACTCAACATTCACAGAACTTAGATCATGGCATCTGGTCCCATCACTTCATGGCAAATAGATGGGGAAAAAGTGGAAACAGTGGCAGACTTTATTTTCTTGGGCTCCAAAATCACTGCAGATGGTGACTGCAGCCATGAAATTAAAAGACACTTGCTCCTTGGAAGAAAAGTTATGACCAACCTAGACAGCATATTAAACAGAGACATTACTTTGCCAACAAAGGTCCATCTAGTCAAAGCTATGGTTTTTCCAGTAGTTATGTATAGATGTGAGAGTTGGACTATGAAGAAAGCTGAGCACTGAAGAACTGATGGTTTTGAACTGTGAGAAGACTCTTGAGAGTCCCTTGGAGAGCAAGGAGATCCAACCAGTCCATCCTAAAGGAAATCAGTCCTGAATATTCATTGGAAGGACTGATGTTGAAGCTGAAACTCGAATACTTTGGCCACCTGATGCAAAGAACTGACTCCTTGGAAAAGACCCTGATGTTGGAAAGATTGAAGGTGGGAGGACAAGGGACGACTAAGGATGAAATGGTTGGATGGATGGCATCACTGACTCAACTGACACTAGTTTGAGTAGATTCTGGGAGTTGATGATGGACGAGGAAGGCGTTCTGCAGTCCATGGGGTCGCAAAGAGTCGGACACGACTGAGCAATTAAACTGAACTGAATTCATTATTTATAAAATATTAATATACTAATAATATCAGCTATACTTGAAATATGTATATGTTTTATGTCAAAATTTAGAAGAATAAATTATATTCAAGCAAAAGAAGCAAAAATTACATCTTATTTCATATTTGGACAAAATATTCATGTAACATAACTCAACAAATATTTATCTGGCATATATTGTCCCAGAATTTGTGAAATAGCCAGCTTTGCAAGTTTTTAAGGCCCCTAGTAGCCATATTAGGTCCTCAAATTTTCATTATTTCAAAGCATGTTAGAAAAGGTCTTGATGATATTATTTACAGAATCCCATTTCTATCTTAGAATAACACCTGGTTTGTCATAAATAGTAAGTGTTCATTATTTTATTATTTAAATTTCTTCCACTCACTTTTATAATGCAAGTATAGTATTATCTGTTGTAATTGCCTTTGTTAATTGCCTACCCACCAGCCAATCACCACAACCACCACACCTCCTTTCTATCCCAGCATTACTTTTGCTCAGATGTCCACTGTCCCCTAGATGGCTGTATACTTTCTCAGAGGAAGAGAACCTCAGCCCCAACCCCTAGAGGCACATCACAGTTGCTCTAAGCCACTCGTGGCACCTCCCTTCTCTTACGGGTGACTGGTGTAGGCATAGGCATATGATGCATTTGGACCAAAAACAGTTGAGAGAAGGTCTGCTGAAGGGCTTCTGGAAGAGGCCTTGCTGATCCAAAATCACAAAGAAAGAAATGGTCCCTCTTCTGCTGGTTGTATCTGGATGGGATGCATAGCTATGGCCATCTGGCAACCAGGGATAATGCTAGATTGCAGACAAGCAAACTCCCTGAGGATGAGGAGGCAGAAAAATGGAAAAAACCTGATTCTGATGATGTCACTGAGTCCCTGTATATATCTTGAAACTGCCACATCTCCTGTTATCTCAGCTAATAAATTTTCTTTACTCTTTAAGTCAGTTGAGCTAGTCTTTTCTGTTGTTTGGAGCCAAAAAATGCCATAAGTAAAAACACTGTTACTTACAACAAATACACTGTTTCCCATCAAAGTGAGATCACAGAAAAGGAAGCAGGGCATCCCCCATTTTTTGGACCTTGAAGATACAGAATATTAATTTTAGTGATTAAAAATATGTAAAAATTACTAATCATAAATGTTGATGAAAGGGGAAACTGAATGTGGGATGCAAGGACGCTCTACTATCTTCACAATTTTTCTATAAATCTCTTATTTGAAAATAACACTCATTTGGAAATATGGCTAGATAATATAATAGATAAAGAAAATGAACCTTTAAAATGTGCAACTTGGGCTTCCCTGGTGGCTCCATGGTAAAGAATCCACCTGCCAGTGTAGGAGACGTGTGTTCCATCCCTGATCCGGGAAGATCCCACATTCCCTCTGGGCAAATCCGGGAAGATCCCACATTCCTTCTGGGCCACTAAGGCCTTGTGTCACAACTACTGAGCCTGCACTCTAGAGCCTGGGAACCACAACTACTGAGCCCACGTGCTGCAGCTTCTGAAACCCGAGCACTCTAGAGTCTGTGCTCCACAGAGACACCGCTGCAGTGAGAAGCTCGTGCACCACAACCAGAGAGTAGCCCCCTCTCACCGAAACCAGAGAAAAGCGCATGCAGCAACAAAGACCCCGAGCAGTCAAATAAATAACATTCTGTTTTAAAACGTGAAATTAATTTGCATAGTGATTCTTCACAAGTGAGCCATTTTGTATGGTAAAACCCCTTCACTTCTACAGTCATTTCCATGCATCTTCCTACAGAGCGAAGGCACCTCCTGAAAATGGGTAAGGGAACAGGAATTACTGTGTCTATTCAATGGATAAAACTACAGCCATACTAGAGAGTTTGGTGACCTGCTGGAGATCACACACTAACAAGAGACAGAGCCAAGAACAGACCTGGCCTCCCATGAAGGAAACTTTGCTTATTCTTCTCTTCCTCTACTTGAAATGGCAAGACCCACTTCCAAAAGCTCATGGAAAAAGGAAATTTTCAATTTGGTGGCAACTATTCAGACAATCTGCACATAGAGTAATAATTCTAATGCTGTGAGGTAAAGAATATGACTTTTTCTCTTAATTTTAAAAGAACATAACTGGAAAATCAATTCATTGAGCAAATGACAATTGCTATTCCAAACGTCCCCACTGGCAACTTACAGTACAATTCAATAAAAACGTTGGCCTTTATACTCCTCTATTTCTTTAATGAAGCTAATCATATTTATTAGAATAAATTTTATAAACAGTGGGAGAAATGCGTATATGTCTTTCAACTAATCTCTTCAATATAAGCCGTTCTTATTCTGAAAGCCAGATTTCTCTACATAAATTATAAGTATGACAAAGTATGAGCTGAACATCCTCCAGGGGCAGTATATCTGAACGACGGATAGACTATAAAAACCTTGCCTAGTGTCATACTGGAAAAACCAACCTCTGAAACTTATACAGTGTTATAAATCAACCATTTATCAATTGAAACAAAGAAAAGAAAACCAAGCCTCCTTCGATTTAAGAAAAGAAAGCAATGGCTATTATATCCAGCAGGAGGGTATGAAGAAAATTCAGTCTGTAATATTAATAACTGCACTCAGCAACAACAACAACACGGTAGAGCATTCCAGAGACCAGAGAGAGTCCTCCCTGGTTTTTAAGGAGAGAGACCAACATCCAAACCAATCTGTCCTTCAAAGGATATTGACAGAAGATTAATCAGTGACGGTGAGGAGAGTTTTGCTTTTGACACAAGTCATGGCCCATGATTAGCCAGTGGACTCAAGAGTGGGAGGCATTCATCCCAGAGAATATGTAGGAAAAGTATATCAGAAACTATTTTTTTATTATTAAAAAACCATAATTGTACTAGTGTTTTACTAATTTTACCAATATTCTTCAATATTTTACAATACATGCAAGTAAATATACACAGTTTCAAAGTGTGTGCACAGTTTTTTTTTTCCCTGACAGCAATATGTGATCAATAACATCAAGGATCAATAGGTATCACCTCTGAGTGTCCACAGTCATTTCATACAAATTACATACTGATTTTGACATGTCCTTCCAAATATATTGATCTGTTATGTCTTGAGTACTTCCAAGGGGCATACTCACTTTTCAGATATTTGGTCTCAGTCTGGCAGTAACATACTGTTGAAATCTAGGCATGGTAATCACAGAAAGCATTCAGTAATGAAGTATGATGTGCCTCTTTGCAAACAACCAGGTACTGCATTTGGAAAATTAACATACCACACCACAGAAGGGCTTCTCTTGTGGCTCAGATGGTAAAGAATCTGTCTGTAATGCAGGAGACCTGGGTTCGATTCCTGGGTTAGGAAGATCCCCTGGAGAAGGGAATGGCTACACGCTCCCGTATTCTTGCCTGGGAAATCGCATGGACAGAAGAGCCTGGCAGGCTATAGTCCAAGGAGTTGCAAAGAGTCAGACAAGACTGAGTGACTAACACTTTCACTTTTCATACCACAGAAACGTAAAAAGAAGCAGACAACTGACTCTGTAATCATTCAGTCTGCCACTTTTCAGTTCATTTGGTCACACTGGGCATTATCCTATCCACAGGTCAGCAGTGGCACATAAAAACACATTATTGATGAGAGATGTATTAATATGTCTTTTGTAACCCAAACATTATTGATCAGAGCCATATCAATACATTTTTAGAGAATAATACAATTAACATCACTGAGCAAAGTTGTTAAAGCTTAAATTGATCACGGTTCATTATACAACTTATGATTGTTATCATCATTCACATTTTGCTTCATTAGGTTTTTTTCCAGACTTTGTGTATATAATAAACATAAAATTTTCAAAAATAATGCATTGTGAAATTTTGAGTGAAGATTTTTTTGGTGAGTTTTATGCAGATAACTTTCTCTGATTGTCCAAGCAACATATATATATACTCATGTCCAACTCTTTGCAACCCCATGGACTATCGCCTGCCAGGCTCCTCTGTTCATGGGATTCTCCAGGCAAGAATACTGGAGTGGGTTGCCATTTCCTCCTTCAGGGGATCTTCCTGACCCAGGGATCAAACCAGCATCTCCCGTGACTCCTGCTTTGGCTGGTGGAGTCTTTCACCACTGAGCTACCAGGGAAATCCATACACTAATGCAGCAGTCCCCCAAATTTTAGCACCAGGGACCAGTTTCATGGAAGACAATTTTCCCGTGGACCGGGCAGCGGGGGGCAGTGGAGAGTTAGGGTGGTCTGGGGATGATTCAAGCACGTTACATTTATTGTGTACTTGTGTACTTATTTCTATTATTATTACATCAGCTCCACTTCTGATCATCAGGCATAGATCCCAGAGGTTAGGGACTCCTGTCTAGTGTCTCAGAAGATGAAAGTTCTTCAGAATATAGTTCTAATTCAGACAGCGTGAATATTAGTCCAACAAAAAGACCAAAAAAAAAAAAAACCACCTTCATGATTGATTCTGATCCAGAAAATGAAACTCATGATGTTGGAGAATGTTCCTTTGCTTCTACAAACAGTGGATTAAAGACAACATTTCACAAAAATCAAAACACTTTGCAGGTGTGTCAGGTGTAACTATCGAATGTAATAACCTGCAAAGTGTTAGTTAAAATAACAGAATTAATTCAGGGCTGGCCAGAATAAAAATTGCCAGCCACAGGCATTAGTTTCTACAAAAATCCCCTGGTTAATAATGAGCTAAAATGGGGAGGCAGAAAATGGCAAAATAAACCAATAACTGAATATGTTAATTTTCCATAGTGATGGCTATGGAGAAAAGAGAAGAGGGAGACGTAAGAGAAAGCAACGTGGCTGGGAGAGGGGGCACTTTAGATTATATGCCCGCAGACAGCAAAGATGTAGGTGAGAGGGGCTGAGCATACTGCGCAGAGGGACAGCATGGGTGAACACCCTTAGACAAGGAAGCCTGTCCCATCTGAACATCACGGGAAGGTTTGTGACTGGAAATAGTGAGCAGGGAAGGAGACTGAGGTACTTGGACAGGCGAAAGACTGTGGGGTGAGGTGTTCGGATTTCACTAAGTGCAGTTGGAAGCCATTGGAAGATACGAAGCACAGCAGTGACATGATCTGAGTCACATTTTTAGATCACTCTGACTACTATGAGGCAAACATTTTAGGGAGAAGGAGAGGAAGCAAAGATCAGGCAAAAAGCAGCATTGTTCACAATATTCAAAAGGCAGGAGCAAGTGTCCCTGAGTGGATGAATGGATAAGCAGAATGTGGTATGTATAGAATGGAATCTTATTCAGCTTTATAAAGGAGGGAAATTCTGACCTGGAAGAACCTTGAGGATATTATGCTAAGTGAAATAAGCCAGACACAAAAGGACAAATATACGATTCCACTTATATGTGGTTTGACCTGAACTAGTCAAATTCATAGAAACAGAAAGTAGAATGGTAGTTACCAGGGGCTGTAGGAAGGGGAACTGGAAAGTGATTATTGGCTAATAAGAGATTCAGTGTGGGAATATGGATAAGTTCTGGAGATGGATGATGGTGATGTTGCACAATAATGTGAGTATACCTGATGCCTCTAAACTGTACATTTGAAAATGGCTGAAATGGTAACTTTTTATATACTTACCACAATAAAAAAATTAAGTGGTTTAAAGAAATAAAAAGAAATGATCATCATTTGGTTTGAGTGGCAGAAATGGGCAAATAAGAGGGATATTTAGAGCTAGAACATAGAGGATTTGTGGACAGAGTGGACAGGCAAGGAGGAAACGGTGACGAGGAAAAAGAACTCAAGGATGACTTCTAGGTTTTTCTTGATTGAATGGCAGTACCATTCACAGAGCTGAGGAAGCCTGGGGCTTGAGACTGTGGCGAAGAACAACACGGAGCAGAAATTAAGAGTTCTTATTTGGCTATATTAGTTCTGAGATGCCTCGTGGAATACAACCAAGTACAGGTGTCAAGTGAACAGTCAAATGTGATGTCTGAAGGTCAAAGGGAAGACAGTGCTAGAGGCTGAATCTGGGGATCACTAGTATATAAAGCCCTGTGCAGAGAGTGAAGTTAGAGAAGTTGGCTATTATATTGATACTTGGCTCAAAAGTTTATAATGTATCATCCAAGAAAGGAGCATCAGTTCAGTTCAGTCACTCAGTCGTGTCCGACTCTTTGTGACCCCATGAATCGCACCATGCCAGGCCTCCCTGTCCATCACCAACTCCCGGAGTTCACTCAAACTCAAGTCCATCAAGTCCGTGATGCCATCCAGCCATCTCATCCTCTGTCGTCCCCTTCTCCTCCTGCCTCCAATTCCTCCCAGCATCAGTCTTTTCCAGTGAGTCAGCTCTTCACGTGAGGTGGCCAAAGTACTGGAGTTTCAGCTTTAGCATCATTCCTTCCAAAGAAATCCCAAGGCTGATCTCCTTCAGAATGGACTGGTTGGATCTCCTTGCAGTCCAAGGGACTCTCAAGAGTCTTCTCCAACACCACAGTTCAAAAGCATCAATTCTTCGGTGCTCAGCCTTCTTCACAGTCCAACTCTCACATGCATACATGGCTACTGGAAAAGCCATAGCCTTGACTAGACGGAACTTAGTCGGCAAAGTAACGTCTCTGCTTTTGAATATGCTATCTAGGTTGGTCATAGCCTTGAACACAATTAAATGATTTTTCTTTTTATGAACAAGAAGAGAAAGTTGAGATGACTAGAAAACAGTTTTTTATGAAGGTGCTGAAGAATGCTTCAGCCTCCCCACTGGATGATGGTTGTATAAATTCCTGTGGTCTTTGGGATTTCTTTCACCTCTTTTGTATTTATCAGTACTGCTTTGTAATGAAAGCTAACTTTTATTATGTAGATATCAGCTTTCTAACTCATTTGGAAGATGTCCCAAGGTGGAGAACATGTGATAACTGTATCACCCACTATAATTACTGCAATGCCCTGCATGTAAAAGGCACTCAATACATGTGTCGATTAATGGACTAACATTTTAGGGAAACCAGTAAGATAATTCTCTAGTAAAGGAAAACAGCAAGATAAAATGTGCTATTGACTCATAGGTACAATTATTGACCAATCTTTTCAGGAACAGCATCTTACTTTTTTTGCCTAAATTGCCTAGAAAAAAAGAAAACAATCTAAATTATTCAAATGGAATAGCAAATTCAAAGGGTCAGTGCACTTCTTCACTGTGAACTACATATGACTGGCACATAGGAGCTTGAAAGGTTACTCATTAGCAAAGTTTTAACTTAATTAAAAAATCCCTGATTATCAGAAAGTTATGGGAAGGAAAGATTCCATGGATCAATGCACTCTGCTACTTCACAGCAAGTCAAGTTCAAAACAGGTCAACAGCAGCACCCATCCCTCACAGTCATTCACTCAGCAAACATTCACCATGGACCAGTTACACATCAGTGAGACTTACCCTCAATTCTCAAGTACCTTCTCGTTATGTTCACCATCTAGTTTCCTTGTATGCCGTGAGAAGTAGACACATATTCAGGATCCTAGAGACTGTGGACAAAAAACAAAAGCAAGGTTTCCTCCCAGCCAGAATGTATTGAGATCTTTTAAATATAATATGACATAAAATTAATTTCTAGGTAAGCAATGTGTTACTTGATGACTAGAAGATTCTTCCAGTCTAAAGATCAGGCTGGTGACTGAATGTCAAAAGCAGCTAAATTCACCAATGGCACTGAAACATCCAGAGAAGGAAGCAGGCCTTCAGAAGGAATGGTCAGATCAGAGGTTGGGGAAGAGGTCGTCAGAAATAGAGCAGTGGCAGTGGGCAGTCCTCAGTGCCACAGTCTAGAAGGCAAGAGTCCCAGAGTCAGCACATTGGGTGCAGGAAAGGGGAGAGGGAGGTGGAGTCATCAGGTCTCTGCTTGAGGAGGTGAATGCTTCACGTTAGCAAGGCCTTTCAAACTGGAGTCACACAGCTCATCTCCTGTCTTCTGACTCTCATGCATTAGCTTCTTTCTCATTACAGTTTGAAGTTTCATTTCGATTTCTCTTTGCTGGTGAGAAAACCAAGTTGTCTGGTCTTCTCACAGTTGTATTTTATATTTTAATTAAATAGGTGGGCATTCTGGTTTATAAAGGCTCACATAAGCTGGGTTCCTGCAAGTTTCTTCACGAGGAACAGATACATCTCAGGGTGCCAAATGCATCACATTTCAGAGCCAGCAAATCTGAGGGCTCTCCTTTCAGTTCATCAATGGAAGTGCCAAACAGGGAAACTCTTTGGCAAGCAGCCAGCCAACCCATGGGACACCCGTTTACTTTCAAGTCCCAAAGGAACTCCCTGGAAATAATGATGTGAGTCTTACCATGCCCAAGAAATAGTAATATTTCCTCACCTTGGAACCTTTATTCCTCAACAGGTTATTAGAGCTGTTGGGATTTTGGTTTGGTTTGGTTTGGTTTGTCAGGCATGAAGGAAAGTTGTCATAATTCACCTTGAGATTTATTTCCTACAAATCAAGGAAGCATTTCATGCCTACACATGAATCCTTAAGCCCAGGGTTCTAGTTGCTACACTCCCTCCCTTAGACTGGTGAGAATCATCACTCTAAGAACCTGGAAACAAAGAGCAAGAGTTGGTGACATTCCGCCATTCACATGGTTAAAAACACAAGTAGGATGTCTTTCTGCTCTTGCTGAGAGGTCATGTAAACATGATATGGCAGAAATAAACCAGCCTATACCTTTGGATTTGCGAGTGAGTTCTTCTAATGAGACCTGTCAGATGCTTGTTACTACAAAATAAATGCCTTTTGGCTGCCTTTTTTTTTTTTTTTTTTTTGCTCCTGATTAAAAAGAAAGCAAAACTGTAACACAATTCTTAAACAAATTTTAAATGATATCATCATTGCTAATGCTTTTTTCACAATTCAGTTCACCACTGCAGGCAAATCAGTTTCTCATTCATAAAATCTCTGATTGTCAAAACAATGTACATGATCGTTTATCATAATGTAATATATCTTAGAAAGCAATCATAACATAAAGACTTAATCTTATGTAAAGGACAGCCTATTTTGATATGTTTTAAAGGCAATCCCTAATTGGCTATTCACTAATTTGTTGCCATGAGCAACGAAATACTTTGTTTTGGAACCTTTCAGGATTTTAGTAGCCGTGTAGTGTGTCTCTGAATTTCTGAGGTTTTAATTCCTTTTTTCTTTTAGACTTGGTACCTGTAATATTCAGATAGGAAAATTTAAATTTTTTGTCTAAACGTAATCCTGTTTAAAAAAGTTTTTTTAAATTTATAACACACAAATAACAAACATATATAGACTTTTTGTATTAGTTAGAATGCATAGTTGAAAATAAGAGAAAACGAATACCGTTGACTTAACCTAAAGAGAATTTTTGACAATGTGTTCGTTTCCAAAGACTGCTGTAGTAAAATACCACAAACTCAGCTGTTTAAAACAACAGAAATGTATTATCTCACAGCTCTGAAAGCTGGAATTCTAAACTCAATGTGTTGACAGGACCATGTTCTCTCAAGGGTTCTAGGGAAACTTCTTGGCCTTTTTCAGTTTCTGGTGGTTCCCAGCAATCCTTGGCATTCTTAGGATGGTAGATGAATCTCTCCAGTTGCCTCCTCTTTTGCCACAGGGCCTTCTCACTGCGGCTGCATGTCTCTTCTTATAACAAAGTCAATAACTGGACTAGTTGTTCAGTTTCTAAGTTGTGTATGACTCTTTGCGACCCCATGGACTGCAGCATGCCAGACTTCCCTGTCCTTCACTATACCCTGGAATTTGCTCAAATTCATGTCCATTGAGCGGGTAATGAAATCTAGCCATCTCATCCTCTGCTGCTCTCTTTCGCCTCGAATCTTTCCCAGCATCAGGGTCTTTTCCAATCAGTCTACTCTTTGTATCATGTGGCCAAAGTACTGGAGCTTCAGCTTCAGCCTCAGTCCTTCCAATGAATATGTGGGGTTGATTTCCTTTAGGATTGACTGGTTTGATCCCCTTGCTGTCCAAGGGACTCTCAAAAGTCTTCTCCAGCACCATAATTCAAAAGTATCAATTCTTCAACACTCAGCCTTCTTTATGGTCCAACTCTCCCATCCATACATGACTACTGGAAAAACCATGGCTTTGACTATACAGATCTTTGTTGGTAAAATGATGTCTTAGCTTTTTAATATGCTGTCTAGATTTGTCATAGCTTTCCTTCCAAGGGGCAAGTGTCTTTTAATTTGATGGCAACAGTCATTGTCCACAGTGATTTTGGAGCCCAAGAAAATAAAATCTGTCACTGCTTCTACTTTTTTCCCTTCTATTTGCCGTGAAGTGATGGGACCAGATGCCATGATCTTAGTTTTTTGAATGCTGAGTTTTAAGCCAGCTTTTTCACTCTGCTCTCTCAGCCTCATCAAGAGGCTCTTAAGTTACTCTTTACTTAACAGAGTTGTATCATTTGCATATCTGAGGTTGTTGATATTTCTCCCTGCAGTCTTGATTCCAGCTTGTGATTCATCCAGCCTAACATTTCACATGATGTACATTGCATATAAGTTAAATAAACAGGGTGACAATATGCAGCCTTGTCGTACTCCTTTCCCAACTTTGAACCAGTCAGTTGTTCCATGTAAGGTTCTAACTGTTGCTTCTTGACCCACATACAGATTTTTCAGGAACCAGGTAAGGTGGTCTGGTATTCCCAGTTCTTAAAAATTTTCCACAATTTGTTGTGACCCACACAGTCAAAAGCTTTAGCATAGTCAATGTAGATGTTTTCCTACAATTTCCTTGCTTTCTCTATAACCCAACAACGTTGGCAATCAATCTCTGGCTTTTTTGCCTTTTCTAAACCCAGCTTGTACATCTGAAAGTTCTCAGGTCACATACCGTTGAAGCCTAACTTGAAGGATTTTGAGCATAACCTTGCAAATATGTGAAACGAGCACAATCGTACAGTAGTATGAACATTCTTTGGCATTGCCCTTCTTTGGGATTGGAATGAAAACAGATGTTCTCCAATCCTGTGACCACTGCTGAGTTTTCCAAATGTGCTGACATATTGAGTGCAGCAATGCACCAAGGCTTATCTGGGGATTATAAAGACTGAAAGGACCCTACCATTGAGGAACTCAGATCTCATAAAAGGAAGAGACAAGTTAACAAATACTTAAAATACTCTGTGGTTTGTGCTGCTGTAGAGATTAACTCAAAGGTTTATTCAAAGATTTATCCAAAAGGAGAAGAGAATGACCTGCTTAACGATGGGGTGTTTCTGGAAAATAGTGGCATTTGAGCTTGGGCTCTAGAAGAAGAGCCTTACTTGTGGCTCAGCTGATAAAGAATCTGAGACCTGGATTTGATCCCTGGATTGGGAAGGGCCCCTGGAGAAGCGAAAGGCTACCCACTCCAGTATTCTGGCCTAGAGAATTCCGTGGACTGCATAGTCCATTGGGTTGCAGAGAGTCAGACGCAACTGAGCGAACTTCACTTTCACTTTCCTTAGATGAGGGCAAGGATTAGAGTACAAAAGTTGGTATTTCCCAGGCAAAGGAATAGCATATCTAAAGACATGAAACTGTGAGAAAAATAACACATTCAGGACAGTATTAGCAGTTCAGGGTTATGCGTGATTGGTTGCGCAAGTTTATTATGGAAGGCAGAGGAAGAGCCTAGAAGGAAATACGGAGCCAGACAATGAACAGCCTTGTGCATTATGGCAGAAATTTAGATGTTAGATAGTGGGATATACAAAGTCAATGAAAAGTTTTTAACTAAAGAAGTAACCATAATACTTAACACTTGTTAACAGGGAATTAATAATCATATTATGAGGTATAAAGTTTATTAAAATAAGAGTCTAAAAATGAAGACCAATCAGGTGGCTTACCTGGGGTTAGGGCAAAGGCCGTAGAACAAGAAAATAAAGAATGGTTTTCAGAGATTTTTTAAAAAGAGAATGAACAGAAATAGTGGCTGAGGAAAAGGAAAAACTCAGTAATTGTGGTATAAGGTGTAGAAAAGAACAGTTTAAAATGTAGCTTATTTATTTATTCTCCTCTGTTTGTATAAATGATTTAGGAGTGCCTTGCACTGGTGGAAACATTACAACAACAGATTTAAAAATATGTAATACATAGGGAGACAGAGGTGAAGAGAACTAAGGTGAAGAGAACTCAGGTGAAGTCAAAATTGGCGCTCAAAATGCACGTTATATGATTTGTATAAATACTCAATATGAGTCAGATTTGGCTTGATTTTGGCTTTATGTGTTTGGGCATTTTTTTGTGTTTCATTTTGGCTACACTGCAAGACTTGTGGGTTCTTAGTTCCTTGACCAAGAATCAAACCCAGGTTCTCAGTAATGAACGTGCAGAGTTCTAACCATTGGACAGCCAGGGAGTTCTTGATTTCAGTTTCTTACTGGCCAGAGCAAAAAGAGAAGTAGTCTGAGTGCAAGATCCATAGTGTCTAATAGGTGAAAAGAGGGAAACTGAGAAGAACCCAGTTTTTCCTGGCACTGAGAATGGAAAACTCCTGTAGAAAAAAGCCAGTGTTCGGTACACATCAAACTGGAAGAACCACTGGTACAAGTGGACAGATGAAAATATGAACATAGCATTCATGAGAAACGTTGGACTAGGCAATCCAGATTTGGGGATTATTGTCCTTAGTTGAATATGCCCCCCAAATTTTTTCATTGCCACCTCATACTTTACCACAAGAATTTTATTAGCAGTAGAAAGTACATGTTCTTTGTTTAAAATGAGGATACTAAAGTTTATCAATAAAAGACTACATTGAAAACATTGTTCCTAAGTTCTGTTTTTCAGAAGGAACTTCAGATGATTCTACAACCTCAGTTTGCATGGTAGAATTCTATGTGAGGGTCAGAATGGTACCACTTAAAACTCCACTACTGCACTTAAAATTGTCCTAATCCCACCCACAACCAAGAGCAACCGTTTTTCCAGTTGCTATTATGTGGAACCATAACTGAGGGTTTTTTGGTCTGTTTCCTTTCATGTCATACACATGTGTCAAGTCAGATCAGCCCAGAGCTGATTCCAGGAGAAAAGAGGCAATATTCAGCCATGACCAGGCTTATTTTCTAAGATAACTAATGTTCACCATATGCCCACTTATGCTTCCTCGAAAAGTAAGATAAACTTTCAGATTTTCTCTATTGCTAACTTAGAGAAAGAACATGTATGTAAGTGATTTAAAATCTTGACTAACTCCACTCCCCTGTTTTGACTTACAACTATCAGCCTCACATACAAAATCAAAGTATGGACTGGGAGAATCCATATGCGTTTTAGAAGACATTTAAAGAAATTCATTATTGCTGTTCAACTTTTTAAGCACATCCTGTTGGCATCTGCCTAGAATTCCCCAGAAACCACTGGATTCAAATCTTTATCAATTTCATATATAATATCTCTGAAACCATCTGGTTCTTAACAGTTCAGGGGATACAGTCAAGCAAAATCTTTCTAGTAGCTGTATACCTTTTGATTATCTCAAGTGTTTTTCTCTCTGCCAAATAGGACATGTCAAAGCTTTCACATTATTTTATAGTCATTCTTGACTCTGTGATCATAATGTGTTGATGTATGTCTGCCCTTATTTATAAGCTGGGTTTGCACTTACAATTAAAACACATGAAAATAATACCTATTTAACAGTGTATCTTTATGCTATAGCTACCCATTTTTAATACTTCCATCCTGAAAAGATAGGAATTCAGCTTTTCTACCACCAAGTGGTGAATTTCAAAATCAACAAAATGATAAGGGGAATATTGGGGCTCGTTGACATCTACACTTACCATACTCTTCCTTTGTGAAGCAAAAATATAATATGAATAAACAGTATATAGGCACAGTATGGAAAAATGAATGTCAAAGTATAGCAGTGTAAATGCTGTATTTGACTTTCAGGTTTAGTAGATTTTTATCTTGGATTATAGCTTGAAAGATTAGCCAGCAATTCATTTCATAAGCTTGAACACACATCACAGTAGAAAAGAAATTGGTATTTGGAGTTCCTGGATAAAGTGCTATTCAAAGGGACTCCTTAGTCATTAAAACATTGAGTTAGTTTTGTGAATGGCATCAGTGAAAATCTTTCTCATGTAAAGAAAGCAGTAGGAATAAACTAAGTCAAAGGCAAGTTCTTCTGGTCCCTCATCCACAATGTTTATCCCAGTGGGATGTGATACAGTCTGTGCAATTGCTATGTTCCACAATAATTATAAAGAGCAATAACATGTGGTACGAACAGAATTTGTAACAAAGAACAGCAGTAGATGGTAAAATAAACCACTGGTTATGTCAAAACTAATAACTTATTTACTCATGCAGAGTCAATGAGTTAAGAGGTCAGATGAGCCCCGTTGTTTAAGCCTCACTAATAGTACACATGGCTTTTCTGGCTCATCATTTTCAACAGTTCCTCCAGAACCATTTTAAGGATTATGTGAAATTGACTGGATTTCATTAATGGCTCATGTAAGACATGCGCTCATCATATCTTTGAGAGTGAGGTCCAAGATATTTAAGCATTTGCCTCTTTGCAGCTTCTGGGAAGAGGTGGTGAGTTCTAAGCCCTCTTGTCATAAAAACAACATTCACTAACATAGAAAACAGTATCCATCTTTTTTAGGAATGAAAGTAATTGTACAGTGCGACACCCGCAGCATTTTTAAAATGTTATGTATCATGGTGTACTTAAAAAAACAGTGCACTTATTGATCTTCCCATTTTACTCTGATTTAAAATGCAGATCTTTTCTTCCTATTGAAATCTTTGCATTTATATTTATAAATGTATAGGGGAAAATCCATTTCAGACATATGCAATCTCATAAATTATGTTTGGTAGTTGAAACAGTGTGCACTTATGTCATGGACTGAACATCCTCCTTTATTAGAATGCTATTTATTGCCACCAGCTGCACTGCTTAGCTAAGAAAGTTCTTGACACCAGCGATTGCTTTTCAGCACCACTGCTTCCGGCTGCTAACAGGGGATTCTATTTCCAAATGAAGCCACCCCTCTCAAGCTCTTCCTTCTGCTGCACAGATACCTCCTGTCATCCTGATGCTGGAGAATCGATGGGGGATGGGCCTGCACCCACTCATGCTCTATGGTCTCCCAGGCTGTAAATCTCCCCTGGCTTTGAGATTTCTCGCCTAATAGCACTGGCCTGAGAGCTGTCAAATGCATTCGGGGAATCTACCCAACAGTAATGGATTTTTCAAAATTAAGATGTGAATTCAGCTTGTGATCAAAGGGTGCTTCACAGTCATCGGCATGTGTCTCAGAAGAGAAGCATGGTGCATATCACAGTAGACGTTGGTCTCTATTTTATTACATTTTACAGCAGGGAAAACTAGACAAAGGTAATTACTCTTCTTCTGTTAAAGACTATTATTACACTTGCATGAACAGTTAGCCCTGCTGTTATTTTCTCTGCTGCCTGTGCCAATGGCATCCAGACTATCCAAGCAGGAAAGGTAGAGAAATGGCGGTTTCAGCTCATTTCCAACGTCACAGTAAGTCCACTTTGAAAGGTAATCTTCCAGACCACAACTGTGTGTGCCAACACATTCACACGTTCCATTATTTGTTGACAGGATCTGTGTCCCTGTCTTCTGCACGCCAGTTGAACACTGTCTCCTTTCTTTTTTTTTTTTTAAATGCCTTCACACATAATTGGGCTCCCAGAGCCCACAGAACTCACAGCAGCAGACAGTGACAGGGGGAGACCTCCCTCTGTTAACATGGAAATGGAATTTCCTTGCTCTCCTCTAGAAAGGAAATCCCCTCCAGGTCAAGGTTAAGGCTTTCTGCAGTGTGGGGAGGGGGAGCTCCTGCAGAAGATACCTTAACCTGTGATCTTGGAGAGTTCTCTTGAAGTGGTGTCAGGCCCTCAAGCCTTCATAAGCAGCAAATTTCTTCCCTTGACTAAACAAGAGGACAAGCAGAAAATTGATTTCTAGACATTATCTTTGAGATACAGGCTGAAAATTAGAACTTGGGGGTGCTCTTTGCCCTCACCAAGAACTCGGGCAGAGACAGGCTCTGAATATTCCTCATTTCAGCCTTGGAAGTGCAGCTGTTCAACCTGAGATCCCCTTTTGAGATAAAGTCATTGTTCCTCTCCTTGGATTTTTCTCCTAGTTCCACAGGGGACTTGGTTAAAACAATATGCTCCTGTGGCCATTATTTATAATGATTCGCCTGAGGTTCACTGACCACTCGCCAGGCAAATATTATTGCCTGCATCATGACAGTGCAAAATCCAGAGCACGAAATTGTCACCTTGGCTTTCCCTGTGCCACCCACTGACTCACAGGCCTGACATCGAACTTGTTTTTGTTTTATCTGTTGTTTTGCTCAGTTTCCTCTTGAGCCAATCTCCAATATCAGATCAAGTAGAAACATCAGGAAGGATAACATGGATTCAAAATGTCACATCAAAGAAGGAAAATGTTGGACCAAAAAGAGACAGGATGTTGGTGCATTTCCATATTGACAACTTGGGCCAGTGGGGAGGAACCTTCCAGGCTGCAGATACTCTGACCCTCCTGCATGCTGACCGTTGAGAAAAGAAAGGACAGGAGAGATGGGATTTTGGTAGAATCACTTATTTCTCTTTTCTAAAAAGTACGTAATTAAAAACTAAAAGAACACATCTTAGACCACTTGGTAAAATGTCCCAAAGGTATGTGCTCTTTAATGAGGCTGAAAATGGACACTGTATTTTAAACAATTAAAGAATGAGGATCAAATGTGAAAAAAGAAGAAGAAAAAGAGTTCCAGAAAAAGACAAATGACACTGATGCTAGACACAGAACCTCCGAAGGTAAGCTGAGTACATGTCTTGAGAAAGTCGGAAGAAATGTGGTTACAGTCTTCTTTCAAGATACTCTTTTATCTGAAATGTCATGAAGCTGCATCTGACCATTCATTTAAAATTCACTGGTGATGTTAGCAACATATATTTGGGACATAAAAATATGGAAATAAAAAACATTCAAAATAAGAGAAGCTTGAGACTCTTCCCTCTGTGACAGTAATTTGCATTCATCCTGTAATATCCATTCAACAACTATTTATTGTATGCCTACAAAGGGCCTAGTACTATATGCTGAATGCTTTAGATCTTTAAACTCTGAATTCCTAGGATATTATCTTCAACTGTAATTGTGATATACAACAAATTTTATGGAGTCTATAGGAAAGTCTACTCTTACTCACTTTGGGTTTTAAGATGACTTTTGGGAGGGACTACAATTTTTATAGCTTCTTCTAAACTTCTTCAAATTATTATAGTCTTCTCTAATATTCATATGAAACTTTCTCACTTTAAAATATCCAAATGAGTTTGATTTACCTATTATAGAAATTGAATACATTGAAATTGCCCAATACTTATTAGTTCTCCCATATTTATCAAAGAAAGCATAGTTATTAAATTAATAACTAAATCCAATTTTCACTTCAAAAAAAGAAATACTTGTGAAAAAAATCAATTGATCCTCCAGCGTCCTGTCAGAAATTCTCTATTTGTTAGATCACATCTGCAGAGTAAACCCCCCTGAAGTGAAGTGTTAGTCACTCAGTGTGTCCAACTCTTTGCACCCCATTGGACTATAGCCCGCCAGGCTCCTGTGTCCATGGAATTCTTCAGGTCAGAATATTGGAGTGGGTTGCCATTGCCTTCTCCAGAGGATCCTCTGACCCAGGGATTGAACCTAGATCTGCTGCACTCAGGCAGATGCTTTACCATCCAAGCCATTCAGTTCAGTTCAGTCGCTCAGTCGTGTCCGATTCTTTGCGACCCCATAAATCGCAGCACGCCAGGCCTCCCTGTCCATCACCAACTCCCGGAGTTCACTCAGACTCACATCCATCAAGTCAGTGATGCCATCCAGCCATCTCATCCATTGTTGTCCCCTTCTCCTCCTGCCCCTGATCCCTCCCAGCATCAGAGACTTAGGGAAGCCCAAACCTCAGTAGATGGCACTAATCATTATTCATCCCAAATGAACCCAGTAGAATTGACAAGATTTTGTCTTAGTTGCAAGAAAGTAAAATAAGCAGTTTCAGTGTTACACTGAATGAAATCATGCAGCACAATCAAAGTCAACTTAATGCACACGGAATCCAGAGCCTGGCTGTCTAAGCAGCAGTTTTGGCTTTGCCACTCACTAACAGTGTGACCCAGGGCAAATTGCAGACTTTCTCAACACTTCATCTGTGAAGTGGGTATAGTAATTTATCTACCACTTAGAATTATCCTGAGGAATAAATTGTTTTATATGTGCTAAGCACCCAATAAATAAATGGTAGCTAAATTTATTATAATGTCGAAAACCATTATTTTAAATGAACACACATAGAAGAGTTTGTGGCCATCTTTCTCTTGCTAGGGACATTAAAACATAACTTATAGCTCTACACCATTACTTCATACAGTAAGTTGGCTTTCCTGAGTAGATTAATCTCTTTTCTCTAAATGTTAGCTCTTTGTTTCATTTCACTGCTCACTAAGACCAAATACCTGCTTTCTCCCCACTTAAAGAGCTCCTAAAATCCCTCTTCCCCCTACAGAAGATAGACTGACTTGTAGGGGTAAGATGATAAATCTCTTCCCCCTTCAGTTTTAACAAGCTACTTACACAACACAAACACACATCACACCAAAGCTTGTAAGTCAGTGTTTACTTTACATCCTAGCGAATGTTTTCTTGCAGTGTGCACATTTTAAAATGTAGGATTCTTGCCAGGGCATGAGTTTCATCTATTTAATTTGTTTCCTAGGCTCATACTTGATCATAGTTGGGGGCAGTGGTAGTGCTTCTAGAACATTTTGTGCTGCTTATCACCCAGAAAGTGTGGGTTGGGGAGAAGAATTCTAGAGAGGTGTTTAATCCGCCACATCTCAAAAAGTGAGCCTGACAACAAGCATTAGGCAGACCCTAGAAGAAAGTGGACCAGAGGATGGCTGTGAGGGGTGTCTCTTTCAATCTCCAAACCATGGCACTTTTAAAGGAGCCACCATCTGGATTTAAAGGACATTAATTGTCATAAAGGGAAGAAAGGTTAAGGCAGGTATACTCCATAGTTGTGTATGTGAAAAAACCCTTCATCTGATCCCATCTCTGAATGACCGGCTCCCAGGCTGATCACTCTGCCTTGCCATACTCTAGGACAATTTTGAGTCTTTTCATCAGAACTGAATAACCTGTTTTGGTGACTGATGTAGAAGGTTAAAAGGACTATTTGAAACCTTGGAACCTTATAGATTCCACCTTATGGAAAGTACACAGAAGTAACATCATCTAAGATGATGATTTTCAAGTTTGGCTGCACACTGGGATCACCAAAATACTCAATACACATTCTAGTTCCCACTCCAGAGGTTTGGTCTGGAACATGGACTGGGCATCAGGATTTAGAGCACCCTTTTTGTTCTGAAGTATGGTTGAGGAACTGTGATCTCTACAGTAAATAGCCTGAGCACCAATTAACAAAAGCAGCAGGTAAGGGTGTGCCCTGTGCCCCAGGCTTTTCCATGACTTGGCTCTAGAGGTAAATTGACAATACAATAAGACCCTGGCTCCTGCATATGTTTGCAAAGCATTTACCATGTGTAAATTTCTAGATCAATTCTCAAAAGGGATACAAAGAGATTCTTCTTCAAGAATCAGTCCTTCCCTGAAAGCACCTTTCTTCTCTCTCCTGTAACTTGTCACCCCAATTCTTTTCCTCAAAGAGAAGCTAGTTACGATTATGGCAGTTTTTTCTTCCTAAGAAGGTTAATTAAAATAAAGCAGCCTTTATATGCTATGACTACTTGTTTGAAATTGTTAGAAATAAAGGAGAGGATAGAGATATATAAATGCATTTTTCCATGTTTCATGATGAAGTGAAACTGCAAAGAAATCAACAAGTCAAAAAGAATCTCAGGTTTTTGCACATACTCACCCAGTCTAGTCAAGGCTATGGTTTTTCCAGTGGTCATGCATGGATGTGAGAGATGGACTGTGAAGAAAGCTGAGTGCCAAGGAATTGATGCTTTTGAACTGTGGTATTGGAGAAGACTCTTGAGAGTCCCTTGGACTGCAAGGAGATCCAACCTGTCCATTCTAAAGGAAATCAGTCCTGGGTGTTCTTTCAAGGACTGATGCTGAAGCTGAAACTCCAGTACTTTGGCCACCTCATGCGAAGAGTTGACTCATTGGAAAAGACTCTGATGCTGGGAGGGATTGGGGGCAGGAGGAGAAGGGGATGACAGAGGATGAGATGGCTGGATGGCATCACCGACTTGATAGACATGAGTTTGGGTGAACTCTGGGAGTTGGTGATGAACACGGAGGCCTAGCGTGCTGCAATTCACGGGGTCTCAAATAGTCGGACAAGACTGAGTGACTGAACTGAACTGAACCCAATCCAAGGTGGATCTGTAGAAGTTGTGGGTTTAATCCTGGGTCAGAAAGATCCCCTGGAGAAAGAAATGGACAGCCACTCCAGTATTGTTGCCAGGAAAATCCCATGGACAGAGGAGCCTGGCAGGCTGTAGTCTTTGGAGTCACAAAGAGTTGGATACGACTGAGTGACTGAGCACACTCTCTCCTTGATTTCTCTTCTCTAGTTGTTTAGCTCTAAACTTTATATGTTGAATAGTGGCTGAAAATGTGATTTATGTAGCTCACCAATACTACTTTCATTGATTTCATAAAATTCTACATCTTTTGA
This sequence comes from Capra hircus, assembly GCF_001704415.2. Lineage (NCBI taxonomy): Eukaryota > Metazoa > Chordata > Mammalia > Artiodactyla > Bovidae > Capra > Capra hircus. The sequence continues at coordinate 70,527,016 of NC_030817.1, read as the reverse complement.
AAGATGTGTAATTTTTCTTTGCAGTTGATTTATATTCTATTGTATCATATTACTGGCTTTTATTATTCTATAGTATGGCAAGGCAGAGTGACCAGCCTGGGTGCTAGAATTCATATTTAATATTAATATTTAAATATTTAAATTTTAGTTTTAATAAAATTCAATAATATTTGATTAAATAATATTTAATAATATTTGAGAGATAATATCTCTCAGTATTTGAGAGATAGTGACTAGGGTGTTGACACAATGGACAAATGTGTGTTCTGCTTACCCAGGAAAGATAGTTGGAAAGGACTAATTGTATAAGTGACTAACTCAGAAATAGATATTTCTAAGTAACAACCACTTTTCCCTAAACTGCTTGATAACTTCAGCATAATGATATCCACAAGCAGAAAAGTCAGGTTTCAGAGTAATCTAGATATTTTGCCTTCTTATTTTTTCTCTCACCTCAAGTAAGTCTACTGGATGCCTTGGGAGGCAAGAATCTCAAGAAATGGCTTGTTATATTCTCCCACAGCTGAATTTTGGAATAATTAGAAGTGAGTCATTTTATACAGAATTATCTAATAGATGTCCTAAAATTAATTTCTAAAGTGGCACCAATCCAAGAGCTGAAAAATCTATACTCATTTGTGTATATATGAGTGTACATTACAGAAGTTATTAATAACCAGAGTCATAAATAGCTGGCACCTACATGATTAAATGATTTGAAAACCACCACTGAGATGCTTCTTCATACCCAGTAGAACTTATGTGATTTAAAAGCAATATGGTAAGGGGCCATAAAAATCATGGAAACTGGACCAGAAGACATTGAAGGAAGCCTGGTGTTTCCATCACTACCTATTCCTATTGGGAGGAATACATCATTTACTATAATAAAGGCATGTGCCCTATATGTTGTTTTCTATGATACTTAATCAGAACAGTCTTTTTAGGAAAGGCAAAGAGAGAAAGAGAATGCACCTCAGTGCCTTCCCCGCAGCTGAGCCCTCTTCATATTGTGACGATGAAGTCCAGATAGGTAAATGTGCACACATGAATGAGGAGGATAAACAATTAATATTCTGTTTGTTGCCTCGGAGTCTGATAGTGAGTCTAAAAGCTAAAGAAATCTCAAATAACTTCAAATCAATCAACAGTATAGAAAATGACCTAGAATAAATCTAAAAATCTCAGAGTAAATGGTAAATGTCAGCCAGGATTTGCAAAGGAAATCTCACCTGTTCAAAGCAACCTTGCTTTAAAAAATAAAACAAACAGGCAAAAAACCCCAAATATATCAGTAAGCTTATTCAGAGCATACACCCTGTAGCTCAGAAGGTAAAGAATCTTCCAGCAATGCAGGAGACCCAGGTTTGATCCCTAGGTTAGGAAGATCCTCTGGAGAAGAGAATGGCAACCTACTCCAGTATTCTTGCCTGGAGAACCCCATGGATGGAAGAGTCTGGTGGACCCCCATGAACTCGTGGGGTCACAAAGAGACACAGCGGTGCGACGGACATTACTACCACTGCTACAATTCAGAAACAGAGAAAAATACCTATTAAAAATTCAATAGGCAGAGAAGTATTGATTATTAAAGTATTGTTATAGTAAAAGAAATAATGGACATTGGAGAAAACAGGAGAAAGAGAAGAAAATTTCTGGCAACTTTGTTTACATCTCTCTTTAGGTAGCAATCCAGCAAAAAAACTCTTTTAAGCCAGAGGACGGTCATATTCCTTTCCATTGTAGAATCCTGAATCAAGTTTCTAGCCTCAAGAACCAGAAATAAGTGACAATATGGTCAATTTGTGTAATCAGCCAGTGCAGAGACCAGTCAACGCTGAAGGAAAACCATCGTGGGAAGCTTATTATGCCCAATTTAAAATAATAAGCCAAATGAACCATCGGACTGAGGAACAGAAAGCACTGTTTCTTGCTGGCAGTCTAAAGGGAAGTACTCTTATTGTGCTAAGCAATTTGTCAGAAAAAGACAGAAAGAGCTCTCTAGTATTATTAGCACATTAACCAGACTTTTTATAGTTGGACACAAGGCAGGATTGGCCAGAGTGAAATTCAAGAATTCTATTAGAAAAAGTGGTTAGTCACTAACCAGATTGACTTGAGATACTGAAGGATGATTGCATTGAATCTACCCAGATGCCCTGAGGACCTGAACAGTATCCGAACTCCATTTTCTGAAGCATTTTATATGACATCAGGTGGAAATAAATCTATATTATTTTTATTTTAATTCCAATATTATAAGCACTCAGTAAAAGGTTTATTATTTAGTAATCTTCCTGATAAATCTTCAGAGAAAATGTTGCTTAAAGTAAAATGAGTAGAACAGTAAGATTAGAGACATCAAAGATTTATGCTAATACAAACGTTGGCCAAGATCAACGTGTTTCAGTGGTTCTCAACATTACCCTTAGAAGAACACCTGGAAGGCTTTTTAAAAGTATAGATTCTCTTGCCCAATCTGTGAAGGTTTCTGACTCAGTAGTTCTGTGATGAGGCCTGGAAATCTGTAATTAACCATCCTTTCTGGTAATTCTGGTGCATGTCAGAGTTTGAGTCACGTTCCTATTCATATAGCAGTGACGCGGTAACCTTTATGCGGTTTTTTATGCTAAAAGTGTTCAATATTTTCCATGGAAAATATAATAATATATTTTATTGACATGATGATAAAAAATGGAAACCATAACATAATCAAAAAGACATATGACTTCCAAAAAGGCAATTTCATGGAAAAATATTAAACAAGAATTGAATAAGTAGAATACATGCCACATTGTTAATTGGAGAGATATAATATTATAAAAACCTTTTGTGGGGTGGAGCAGGTCCAGCAGACTTACAGACATGTGAGGCAGAAAACAAAAGCTTATCACTGAATTCTGCTGAGATTTTGTTTGTCACAAAGTAATGGTTAATAATATACGCTTCTACTTTAAAAAATTACACACAGCTTTTCAAATACATGGCTGAATTATCAAGTAAGGGAAATTCAAGGGGCCACAAATGAGAAGAAAATAAAACTCAAGTCGTAGATGCGAGTTGTACACTTAACCTTGATGCTCTTCCCTATAAATACGTTATGTGTCTGTGCAAAGTTGCTTCAGTCATGTCCGACTCCGTTTGACCCTATGGACTGTAGCTGCCAGGCTCCCTTGTCCATGGGATTCTCCAGGCAAGAATACTTGAGTGGGTTGCCACGCCCTTCTGCGTGGGCTCTTCCCGACGCAGGAACTGCGCCCGTTTCCCTTACATCTGCTGCATTGGCAGGCGGGTTCTTTACTATTCGTGCCACCTGGGATGCCCACATAGATATGGTACACTTCAATTTAAAAGTATCTCAAAGGTCATAAATTTGAAAGTCATTTAAAAAAGGTAAACTAGCTGTTTAAAATGTACTTAACAGAAAAATAAATTCAGACACAATTATTCCAAATAAAGACACAATCCCATTCCTACCTATAAAAGCAAAAGAAAAACTATCCCAACCTATAAGTCTACTGTCACTTTGGTACCAAAAGTAGCTAAGGATGGCATGGTATGGGAAGTTTATGTCTGTCTCACTGATTAACATAGATAGGAAAATCTGAATAAAAGTGTGGCATACTCAATGCAGGAGGTGGGTCGGGGAGAAGGACGCTATGAACTGCTTTAGTTTATCCCAAAAAAATGCAAGCATGATTTTACATTTGAAAATCTATTCATGTATTTCACTAAACTAACATGAGTTCCAGAAATCTGCAAAGAAATCGTCTTCCATCTTTGACTAAATACAAATGAGGTCACATTCATAAGATTTGAATTCTCAGGGCTAGGTAAATAACAACCTCAGAATACTAGAAAGCTGTAAACTGAACAATTCCCAGAACTCTCAAAGGATTAGGAGACAATTGAGTTCTAAACTGTCAGAGTGGAGAGACCTTTTTGAACTCCCAGGACATTCATTAGAGATGCCAAAAGGATCACTGCTTAGCAATAGGGTTAAATTAGGCCTAAAGTAAGGGATACTCTAGAGCTACCCTCACAAAGCTTAAGAGCAAGACTCAAGAGTGTCCAGCTGGTCTGCAAATAACTACTTGCCAAAATAAGCTCATCATCCTTTAAAGAAAAACGAGAAAGTCTAGATGTTTGATGATATAACATTTATAATATCTAACATCCAATAATTTTAAAAAACTAGACATGCAAAGAAGTTAAAAAATGTGTCACAAAACAAGGAAATCATGAATTCAGTAAAACAATGCAGATGTGACAAAGAAGAAGAAATTAGAAAAATGACATAAAATCAGCTATTGTACATCTGTTCAATGGTTTTAAAGAAAACATGAACATAATAAGAGGACAAAATATTTTTAAGTTAGTGGAAAACTTCTAGAGCTGAAGAATGAAATAAATGAAAAATTCACTTCATGAACTTAATAGCGGATTACGCACTTGAGAAGAGAACACCAGTAAACTTGAAAGAAAGAATAGACTTTGCTTGAACTAAAAAGCACAGAGGAAAATATGGTGACAATTAAGCAGGTCTTCAGTGACCTATCATCAAATCTAAAGGCCTAGCATACAGGTAATTGGAAGGTCCTAAAAAAGAGAAAGTGGAAAAGAAGAAGAAATATTTGGCTGAAAATCTCCCAATTTTGCTGAAAGCTGTAAACCCAGAGATCCAAAATGCTTGAGGCATGATAAACACATAAAAAATTACACCGAGGCATATTACGATGTTGAACTGAGGTCTGTTTCATATTAATGATTGTTTACATGTTCCTGCTCTGGAATTAAAATTGGGGCCAGAAGTCCACAAAAAGTCTTGTACACAAATATTCATAGTAACGTTATCTTTATTAGCTCCAAACTGGAAACATTCATATTTCCATCAACAGTTAAATGAATGAACAGATTGTGGTATATCTATACAATGAATACTACTCAGCAATAGAAAGAAAAAAGCTGCACATACAACCAATAACATGGACAAATCTCAAAAATATATCACTGAGCAGAGAAGCCAGAAATAAAAGAAGGCATACTGTATGATTCTATTTATATGAAAATCTAGAAATGTAAGTGTTGCTTAATAGATCAATTCACTGAATAAGTACATGGAAGGTAATATTCTGAAATAGTCTGCTTTCTTCTTTTATCTTTCTTAGTTCATAATCTCCTCCCTGGTTGACCCAAGGACACTTTTGGTATGGAGGAAGGCAGGAGGTCAGATGGTTGTACAAGAGAATTAGAATTATTACAAAAGGACCCCATTGTTCAGATTCTGACATTTCAAATTAATTTTATATCATTAAAATATATCAATATATGAAAATAATTATCTTACAGTGATTTATAAATTAGCAATTGTCTTGAAAGAACAATATCTAAGTTATTCTTTCTTCTTCCTGAAGTTTCTAGGACCATGCCTATAGGATCTACTCAAGTTGTTCTCAGAGTTTCTCCTAGAGGGCATTCCTTCTGCCTATTAGGCTTTTTGGTAGAAGGGAAATAAGACATAGTGAAAGGGGGCAACATATTCCTTAAAACAAAAGTGGAAAATGAGCAAGATGGAGATGAAGGGGGAGTCAGGAAAGGAAGATGTCTGACTGTTCACATTCTCTGTGCTCCACCCCCTTCAGGTATATACTGCAGGTAAATTGAGGAAAATGCCAAGAGGAGAATGGTTTTATATCAACACGGAATAATAATTATGAGGGAAGAATGGGGTGGTTGGGCAGCCAGATGATTTTGCTTATAGTCCTGAGCCTCCCTCAATTCCAGAATCATGAATACAGTGAGCCTTCCTAGGGTACATCCTGGAAAAGATGGTGTGACTCTACAACAAAGGCTGACCAACAGACCCAGAGGCTGAGTAGACACAGTGCAGGCGGAGCCTGAGATGGGGTCAGCAAGAGCTTAGAGGAGACCCAGCGGGCCAGAAAGTACCACTGGGCCCAGATGAATTTGAGAGACCCCAGACTACGTGTTCTGCCAGCTGCAGACTTTAGTCACAAAAACCAGCATAGTGAGTAGCAACCTAGAGGGACAAGTGACATTATTTCTAGATTCAAAAGGTCCCTCTTCTTCTCCTACTTAAGTTCAAGAATATCTCTTCCCCAAAACTGAGATGCCATCTTGGAGAGGGAATTGACAGAAGGGTGGGAGACTGAAATCTCTGAGATTTTGAGTGTTTTTCTGGAGATAAAAAGCTATCTAAAGGTTTCCCAGGTGGCACAGTGGTAAAGAATCCACCTGCCAATGCAAGAGATATGAGTTTGATCCCTGGAATGGGAAGATCCCCCAGAGGAAGAAATGGCAACCTGCTCCAGTATTCTTGCCTGGTGAATTCCTTGGTGAGAGGAGCCTGGGGGAGCTATAGTCCATAGTTTGAAAGAGTCAGAAATAACTGAGAAACTGAACACAGCACAATAGTACTTTAAAATTAATAGATCAGATTAAGAAATAAACCAGAATATGTTTCAAATTAGTATGAAAAGAGCATAAATAAGGAAACTATACTTTCTCTGCTCATCTGAATTTCATTCTGTCCCAGTATTAAGATAAATCTGGAACTGGTTGTTTGGGGAGAGTAGACAATAAGACTTTGAGAAATCATGCTGTCTTGGTAAACAAGAATTTTAATCAAAATTATAATTCCAGAATTAGGAGGTACCCCTTAAATTTTGGAAAAATTCAGTTTGGGACATAAATAGAGGAAATAGAAATTTTATATGAATCATTATCCTAAATTATGGTAAAGGCTGAAAATAGAATAGTTTGAAGAGAAATTTAAATTGTAAGATTCAATAAAGCCAAAATATATTAATTAGAAAAAAAAAACTAATGACTTTGGGACCTATGCTTTTGAAAAAAGCACAATTTATTACTACTGCAGAGGTTAATATCAAACTCTGTTGGCCATTAGTATAACCCAGAGTAGACTCCAAAGCATTACCTAGAATAGTGGTTCTCATGTTTGGTAAATCAATATATATTACAGTATAATAAATCAATAAACACAACATTAAAACAGTTCTAAATAGATGTATTATTGGTATATACGTACCAACTTGATAGGTTAGGGCCAACTTAACACAGTTGCGTGGAAGACATAAGTTTGAAACAATCTTGAAAGAAATAAAGCAAATGCATGCGCACAGAGAGAGCTAAGATCTGAAAGATTTGTGAGATGTGAGTGAGGGAAAAATGGAAGATTAACAAACAAAAATAGTGATGAGAAGAGGCAGTTATTAAAGGTTATTGATTGCAAAGTAATAAGAGCAAAACCTTGATGTGGTGCTAGGTACTGGTCAGGCTCACCAGCTCCTGAGTACATATTCTTAACTTCTATACTAGTCTACAAATAAAATTATACAAATAAAAAAGCATTTGTAGTTTTAGACAAGAAGGAGTTTAGATTTGAGGGGCAGTAAGGACTCACAACAAATTCTGACAACTTTTTGCCCAAATGTGAAAGTAGTTTTATTTTTTTTTTGTTTGGAGAAATAAACAATCCAGTTCCACTTTGACCCCCTAAATTAATGAGGAAGTACTTCCATTTTAGGAATTTATATAACAGATATAGCACACATGTGCATGAAGACATATGTACAAGCATATTTGTTGTTATGTTGGTATTTACAAAAGACAGGAAATCTAAATGTTTAGCAATAAAAGACTAATTAAACCATGCTTCATCCATGCAATAATTACCTCCTTCAAAATAAGGGGAGAGATTTGTAGGTACTGACACGTGGAACGATCTCCATCATAAACTGTTAGCTGCAAAAAGCAAGGGGCAGGAGAATGAATGGCAGATTTCTTCCAGTTGCTCCCCCTGGTTTGCTCTTCACTCTTCACTGCTCTGCTCCTTGTCCTGGGAGACCCACCTCTATGGATTATACCACTGGGCTCCTCGGTCCTCCAGCTGCTGGTTGCATTTGGCTAGTGGGGAACCCCAACATGGGATCAAACAAGAGTGAGGTCTGAGTGTTCATTCTCTCCTTACCTTAAGCTAGCCACATCACTGCTCCTCCCCTATCCAATTCCTCCCTTTTAACTTGGAGAAATCACTCATTTTCTTTAAGCCTAAGGAATATTACAGCTCCACTGTTCCCATCCTGAGTATTGAACTGTCTCCTTGTTGTTCCCCTATATTATAACCAATGTATTTGATGATGATTTCTTTGTAAAGAAACTATCCTCTAATTTTCTACATTTGAGTGTGCCCTTTGTTTCCTGTTATGACCCAAATATGCTATTATGTTAATAAGAAAAAGAGTGATGGAGAGATATAGAAATATACATTTATATATGCAGAGAATACATTTAGAATGGTATACTTAAAATGCTAACAATAACAGTCAGGGAGAGAAAATGTCACTGGGCTGGGGAATGGAAGGAAGTCTTCATGACATACCCTTTCATACTATTTGAGTTTCTTACCAGGTTGATATATTAGCCATTAGGAAAAATAATAAAAATAAAATGTTAAGAAAGTAATCCAAACATTACCTCCAAGATGGGAAAAATCAATGAGGAAACTATCCCATAAAGTCTAAAGTCTAGTTTAGATAATATATTTAGATGAAAATGTGATGTATAATCCATGAAGTTGAATTTGTGAGTGAATAGAGAGGTTCTCTTCAAAGAAAATTTTGCAGATATTTAATAGAATCTACTTGAGAGTCCCTTGGACTGCAAGGAGATCCAACCTGTCCATTCTGAAGGAGATCAACCCTGGGATTTCTTTGGACGGACTGATGCTAAAGCTGAAACTCCAGTACTTTGGCCACCTCATGCGAAGAGTTGACTCATTGGAAAAGACTCTGATGCTGGGAGGGATTGGGGGCAGGAGGAGAAGGGGATGACAGAGGATGAGATGGCTGGATGGCATCACTGACTCGATGGACGTGAGTCTGAGTGAACTCCGGGAGCTGGTGATGGACAGGGAGGTCTGGCATGCTGCGATTCATGGGGTCGCAAGGAGTTGGACACGACTGAGTGACTGAACTAACTAACAAAGAGTGATACACATTAACATGGATTCTCTACTTTTAACTTTCTTGTCATTAAGTTGTTGAGGTTTTTATTTAGGTTTAATTTACAGATACCATTCACAAGCTAGTCACAATCTTCCTTTGGACTAAATGTAACAATTAGTCGTTTACTTTTGGCTTTATGAAGTGAAAACTCACTAGTGATAGTGAGTGTGGATCACTTTGGGAAAAAAGTGAAAAGTTCATCCCTCAGTGGTGTCCAACTCTTTACGACCATTATCTGTAGCCCACCAAGTTCCTCTGTTCATGAAATTCTCCCAGTAAGAACACTGGAGTGGGTTGCCATTCCCTTCTCAGGGGAGCTTCCCGACTCAGAAATAGAACCTGGTCACTGTATTGCAGGCCGATTCTTTACCACCAAGCCACCAGGGAAGCCCAGGAAATAAGACTTACTGTCAGGACATAAACTTTTTGTTACATCTTGAGTCAACAGTTTTGTAAGCCATGAATGCAAAAAATCAAGTTGTCTTTTTTTCCTTTTTCTTTCTTTCTTTTTTTTTTTTTGGCAACAATTTAGCAATGGCATATGCTTCTAACTCAAATGACTTCACTTCAAATTGACATTAAGAAATGTTTTGAAGCATAGTCATTTGCTAATAATTTGCTTCAAAATAAGCAGCTCGCTTATTTTTAATGGGACCCACATCCCTTAACATGTGACTCAACAGTGTGGTAAAAAAGCAACATGCTCTTGAAAATAGTCCCCACATATGTTCTACTCTGCAGCTTCATTGGTTGCATTTGTACCTTAGAGCCCCAAGTTAGGGCTATAGGTATAAACCCCACCATTTTCTTCTTCACTGCAACAAGGGCAAACACTGAGACAGAGAACTGGGCTTCTGTCAAGAGCCCACTCTTGACTTGAGTGTATTTCGGCTTTTAAGACCTGATTGTTTTCTTTTGTCTCCCAGGGATCACTAGCTACCTTATTACCAAGAAGAATGGCCCTTTGACAGCATGACTGCCACCCAGAATCTACCCCAATTGCAACCTTAGAGATGCCAATGGCACTGAAGAGCTAATCAAGATCAGAAGGTCAGGAACACAAATACATTAGTACATATATGGTCTACAATTATTTGACAATTCTCTTGGCTTGCAAAAAAAATCATTTTTAAAGTTTCTTTTGACATACTTAACTGCCTTTTTGCTTACAGCCTGCACACTGCCAGTATTCTTAATGTATCAGGGATTCCACCAAATGAGAATACTGCCTTTATTCTATTTGCATTCCATTTCATAAAATGTTGAACTAGAAGCAACAGTTTTCTCCTTCCTCAAACTATCACTAGTATTCTTTTATCCACTTTTTACTATTGGCAAAATACCAATTAGACCAGCTATTTATAAAAGAATATTCTATAAAAGAACTGAAACTAAAAGACTTGGTTGTTAACAGTGAAGGCAGATAATAAACTAAAATAAACGGCAGGCTTACTATTTAAGCTTCTTGACAACTTGAATTAATCCAGTTTTAAACTGCCTTTTAACTTTATACCAAATTGATTAATAAAACATTACTAGTTAGAGGTTTTGTTAAAAAAATCTATATCAACCAGTAATTAATTGCTTAATTTCTTCAAAGTAACTTGAAATTTTTGTAATAATAGTAATAACAAATTACAGCAACCATTTATCAACTATCTGCTATATGTCAGATACTTTACATGCATTAGTTCTAACCTTTACCACAATCCATCTGGGCAAAAGATTAATATGCCCATTTTACAGAAAAAGAAATACACTCAGAGATTTTAAGTGACCCAGAGGACAACGCAATCTTCTTTCCTCCCATTTCCTTCAATGTTTTAGTTTACATTGTAACAAATGACTCGTCCAATCATACAACCATTTCAGCTGATTTAGTCACTGAATGAGCCAGTGTGATTCATTCATTGTCTTGGATTTGGGGAGATACAGCTTGACAGCTACAAACAGTATGTTAGGTATCAATGAAATAATGGAGTATGGGTTGACTCAGGTCATCTGAAAGACTCCACTCACAGGGGCCCCAACATCCAACTGGTTTTAATGATTAAATTGATACAGATTTCCCAAAGCAAGAAGCTGTGGCTACATTCTGTAAGTTTGTTGTATACCACCAAGTCTTGTGTGGGTGTGCAAAAATCAAATTGTCATCCTCAAGGTTAAAGAGGTTCCACCAGCTTAGTCTAAAAGAAACAAGCAGTATTCTTGTATGACTGTTCTAGTTCCAAGAGTAGCGCTGAATGTGAATGGATGATCATTCAGCAGCTTTATTTACTGCACCCTTTTTGACAATGAGTAGATACACCAAAAGACTGCACTTTGTTGAAAATGACAGAAGTTTTCACACAAGTCATACAAGACACAGAAGTCCCACGTTACCGTTCAGGAATGGCATATCTCTTTAAGTTCTTCCCAGTGGCTTTTATGGCAATGAAGAAACCAAGGAGCATATTTTTCTTGCCATCTTACGTGCTGTTTTTAGTCTTTTTCTGGCAGCATGCCTGGAGTGTGAGGGTTGGTCTCCAGATAGATCTTTAAGTCTTTCTCCTTGCCAATTACCATCACTCAAATACCCTCATTATCAGTGGGTATCTTAAGCTCTGGGTTACACCTCCTCTTTATTCCACTTCCAGAAGTAGAACTTCTAAAACAGATGCTTCTATTAATGTTGCATCTCAGCTGACCAGGCGTCTGTGCCTAGAGATGGAGTTGGAAAGACAACAGTTTCTGAAAGAAAAGGTAAATAATTTAAGGATAAAATTCTTATATACAAAAGTGCATTTCCTCTACCTAATATGACACAAAAGTTAATGCTCTACAAAGGAGCCAAAATTTCTGAAAGTAGAATGATTTGTATATATAGATCCTTTATTTTGCTTACATAATTTTACACCAAGCCTCACAGATAACAGTACTATCTTTCATCTTGTGTTTTCCTTCATCCCACTCACTCTAACAAACATCCAAATAATTTTTCACTCCTGAAGTATTTCCATTTCTTAAAGTCTTTTTAGAGACATAAGCATGTTTTTGTATAGAAAGAAAACACTGAAAGGGAATTTAATATGTCATATTTATGGTAAAATATGAACTGAACTGTTATGTTCTAAATATGTTATGTTAACATTAACATATTTTAAAAAGTCAGCCCTCTGTATCTGCGGGTTCCACATCTGAAAATTCAGCCCACTACATACGGAAAATATTCAGGAAAAAATATTTCCAGAAAGTTACAAAAAGCAGAACTTGAATTTGCTGTGCATGGCAACTATTTACATAGCATTTACATTGTATTAGCTGTTATAAGTAATCTAGAGATGATTTAAAGTATATGAGAGGGTGTGGATAAATTATCTGCAAACATTATGCCATTTTATATAAGGGATTGAGCATCCTCAGATTTTGGTATCCATAGGGGTCCTGGAATCAATCCCTCATACCAAGAGATGACTATATATTCCTCTATATATGAGAAAAATACTTCATATAGACCAAAGGGAGAAATAAATAATTTCCATTTTGCTTGGCAGTCTTACCAAGGGTTTTCAGAAGCTGGCATTTGATTCTTAAACTTGGTCCAGTGGTGGCCCAAGACAGTCCTAACTTAGATAATAGAATGAGCAAAGCCACAGCAGAGGGAAATGGGAACTCGACGGCCTGATGTGTTGCCCAGTGGGATTCAAGTTATCACCATGTGGAGAGTCTGGCAAGGTGTAATAATTCAAGATCATAGAAAGTCATCTTGGGATTTATTCTGTCAATAAACAGGAAATACTAGATGCTCTAAGTAATACTGTCTCCAATAAAGCTCACTTTATTTGCTCAGACTTTAATCAACCAATCAATGCTTTGTTGAGGTGACATAGTCCATTTGACAGTTCTCCGTCCAGTCTCACACTTGTTTGCCACTGGAGCTGGCGGCAGCTTTGCAGCCCCGAATGAGTCACTATGCTGGGCTTGAACCACCGGACTTGTAAAGGTAAATCTGAAAAAGGAGGTGAGCTAACTCATCTTCTTCTAGTCTGGAAAGAGAGTCCAGCTTAGGGGGACTAAGTGACTGGCCACCAGGAAAAGATTGCAGACATTAGAAAAGGAGCTGTCTTTTGGAATGCCCTCCCATTCTGGGTTGCTCCTATAACATTTCTCATTGCTGTTCCTTTATCCTCATCCTCCTCACTCTCATTTTATCCTTAAGAGAAGAAAAAAAAATGATCTCCGTTTATATGAAAATGAGCCAGCCTTTGCTGCCCTAAAGAAGTACTGTAAGGTAGAGAAGCCACCTGTACTTAGTTGGGTGGAATGTGAGCCACACATGAAGAGCGTAGCACAAAAGTTTATTTTGCATGTTAAGTATTGGCCATGGGCTGCATGAATTGAGACAATGTGTCATATATTTCGGAGAAGGTAATGGCACCCCACTCCAGTACTCTTGCCTGGAAAATCCCATGGGCGGAGGAGCCTGGTAGGCTGCCGTCCATGGGGTCACGAAGAGTCGGACACCACTGAGCGACTTCCCTTTCACTTTTCACTTTCATGCACTGGAGAAGGAAATGGCACCCCACTCAAGTGTTCTTGCCTGGAGAGTCCCAGGGGCGGGGGAGCCTGGTGGGCTGCCGTCTGTGGGGTCGCACACAGGACCGAAGTGACTTCGCAGCAGCAGCAGTCATATAATTAGTGCCATGTGGCATCCCATGGCATGGAGCACTCCCATTCATTGCCAGAATCTCTGGTGTCATTGGCTGGAACATTTCTCGTCTACTCTATTTCCAATGCCATATATGTGAGATGAGGTCCTCCATCACCTCTTAGGGGCTTCCCAGGTGGCACAAGTGGTAAGGAGTCCACTGGCCAAAGCAGGAGACACAAGAGAGGCACATTCAATCCCTGGGTCAGGAAGATTCCCTGGAGAAGAAAATGGCAACCCACTTCAGTACTTCCTGCCTGAAAAATTCCATGGACAGAGGAACCTGGTGGGCTACAGTATATGGGGTCACAAAGAGCAGGACATGTATGGGCACACACACACAAACACACACACACACACACACACACACACTACTACTACCTCAAATACTGCAAGAATGTCCCAACTGGTGGTGATCATGGGCGGGTAGTGGGAAGAGGTGGTTGTTGTTTAGTTGCTAAGTAGTGTCCAACTCTTTGTGACCCTATGGACTACACCCTGCCTGGCTCCTCTGTCCATGGGATTTCCCAGGCAAGAATACTGGAGGGAGTTGCCATTTCCTTTGATCTTCCTGACCCTGGGAAAGAACCTGCGTTTTCTACTTGGCAGGTGGATTCTTGACCACTGAGCCACCAGGAAAGTCCAGGGGAAGGGAGAGAGTGTGGCAGGATTTTTTTGCATTTATTTTTATACTTTATTTTTAACTAATTTCAAACATGGGAAATTCACAAGAAATATACTAATCTCATGCACACCTTTACCCTAGACTCACCAGGTCTTTGAGTTTCGCAGCACTTACCATTTTCTCCTGCTCTTCCTCTCCATAATTTTTCCTAGACAATTAAGAGTTGGTTGTATACATCATGCTACTTTACCTATTTATATTTTAGTGCATATTTTAACATAACTATAGTAGTTATAAAATTTAGAAAATTTAATATTGATAAAATCCTTTTATCTAATCCAGAGACCACATTCCAATTCTCTTATTGTCCCCATAATGCCCTTTCCAGTATTTTTAATTTTTTCCCAGTACAGAATCCAGTCCAGGACAGTGAATCACCATTGTCCTCTATCTTCAGTCTCCTTTAATATGGAATATTTCCTTGGCCTTTCTTTTGAATAGTGCAGGCCAGTTATTTTATACGCTGTCCCTCAGTATGGGCTTGTGTGCTGTGTCAGATGACTACATTTAGGTTGTGCATTTGTGGCTGGAATACTAAGAAGTGAGGCTGTGGGAATTCCTTGGCAGTCCAGTGGCTGGGACTCTGCACTTTCACTGCCAAGGGCTCGTGTTCCATCCCTGGTCAGGGAACTCAGATCCCACCAGCTGCATAGCACCAAAAAATTAAAAAGAAGTGAGGTTGTGTCTTTTTCCATGTATCATGTTGACAGCAAATCATGCGTTTTGGGAGGATGTTAGTTTTGATCACTTGATGAAAGTGTTATCCATTTTCTCCACTGTATTTCTCTATAATATGAACATCTTATTCTTCATCAACTTTCCTCCACTAATTTTAGAATTCATTGATGGTTCTTGCCTAAGTTATTTTTCTATGATTGCTGCAAAGTAGCGTTTTTAAATTTTTCATCATCCCTTTTACATTTATTAATGGACATACTACCATAAGAAAGAACTTCCTCTCCTTATTTATTTATTTATTATTGTAGACGCACAGATTCTTAATTTATTAATTATTTATTAATTGATAATTTAATAACTAATGATGAATTAATAACTAATTTATTGCATCCTTTTTTATTTTTGACGCCCAAATTATCACAGATTTGGCCAGTGGGAAACTCTTTCAGGCTGGCTCCTATCTCTCTTTTGACAGGCCACCATCATTTTTTTGTTAGCACTTCCTCACTTTTACTCACAGTGTTCCGACCTCATTTTGTACCTTTCCTGCTCCAGCCATGGCATCTTTAAGGCATCATGATAAATAAATAATTTCCTAACAAACCTACAAGATAGGGACTATTAGTGTTCCCATTATACATATGAAGAAACTCAGACACAGAGAGGTTGAATAAATATTCCAGGGACACAGAGCTATTAAAGAGTGAAGCCACAAATGTGCTTCTGGTCCTGGTTCTCTCCCCAGTCTTCCCACCCACACACCCCAAATCTCCTCTCCACAAAGTTAGCAGGATGATAAACCTCG
This sequence comes from Capra hircus, assembly GCF_001704415.2. Taxonomy (NCBI): domain Eukaryota; kingdom Metazoa; phylum Chordata; class Mammalia; order Artiodactyla; family Bovidae; genus Capra; species Capra hircus. Next base: position 70,511,114 of record NC_030817.1, on the reverse strand, counting down.
AAAGAAACACTGCACCTCTTCATCCCACAGCAGTGCCTTGGCACCTGGCATTTACACACCAAACATTAGTAGACGTGAATGGAATTAAACTGACAAAAAGTAAGTGAATAAACACTACCACCACTTTTTCCTTTGTCCCCCTTTTTTTAGTGATCTGGCTAAGGGAGCATAAACGGGATTTCCAGCATAAAGTGAGAAGAGAGGACGCTGTCAGTTTGGAGGGCAGACGTGAAGGTGCCTCAGACCATATCCACCACCCCCTGTGGTCAATCTGGATCTATTTATCCCCCTGGAAATTCCACTTCCGCATCTGAAACTCCATCACAATAGTCTCTCACTCCGCTCTCCTACCTGCCCCTAGATCGCAGAACCTCTCTGTTCCTTTATTCCAAGAGAACACCCAACCCTGTATCGGATTTTACTCCCAGTCTGTCACTACCACGTGCCTTCCTTTCCTTTGTTATCCGATTCAGACCCAGTGGGCTCAATAATTCAAATACCCCCCAACCTCTATTCTCTACTTCCTAACTGCTCTTTCCCTGCAAACTCTTTGGATTTGGAAGAATCCACACATCTCACTCCTTCAGTGAAATTGCTGAGCACTTCTGGAGAAAATTACACAATGATATGGATGGTTGGCACCACAAATCTCTCTTGGCAAGGTTCAGCAGTCTTTTGACCTGATCCTGATCGGCTTCCTCTCCCACTCGCCTCAACCAGATATCCTAAGCGTGTACCTCTCTCTGTTCTGTTTCCCCACCTCCCCTTTTCTCTGAGTGCTTCCTACACCTGGGGAAAAAATCCAGACTATCAAGCAGAACCCATATCACCTTCTGAGCCCCACATCTCTATTTAATCCACCTGTACACCAGCCTTCCCTTCCTTTCCTCTTGTCTCAATGAAGAGGTAACTTTTAACTTTCACAAAACATACCTTATGCTCTGGATCCCAGCTTGTACTATGACCTCCCTCTATTAAAATGTATCTTCTTTTTCCTATACCCTTATTTCTCAGTTCACCTGTATATCTTTTCTTTTATTGCTTTCTTTTTAACCATTTAAAGAAGCTCAGTTCTCTCTTATCTTTAAAAGTGAAACATCCCATGATCCTACGTCTTCCCTTTATCAATTGTCATATTGTTTGTATTTTTCCCTTGAACAAGATTCTTGACATTAGCTTGCAATGACACTGCCTCTTTCCTCACCTCCTTTCACTCCTTAAACTGACTTCAATTTGCCTTCTGCCCATACCACGCCACCTTAACTACCCTCTCCAAGGTCACCAGTGACCTCTTAGTTGCTAAATCCAGTGGACACTTTCCAGGCTTTATCTTATTTAGCTGCTCCCTCACTTTCATTTCTTTCCTTCAAAAAACATTTATTAGACATTGAGGATACCGAAGTGAACCAAACATACCTGACCTTGTCCTTATGGAATGGCACTTCAGCAGGAGAAACGACATTAAACAAATAATTACATGATTAATTATTAGTTAAGTGTAAATGTGATAATGCTTCGAAGAAAATTTTAATGGTATTATGAGAAGAATCTAATCTAGAGGGGGAATAACCAAGAAAAACTTCCCCATGGAAATGGCACGTAGTTAGCCTTTTTAGAGATGGGAGATGGCAGAGGAGAGAAGAGAAGAACCTTTTAGACAGAGGGTATGGAAAGTGCAAGAGCCCTAAGGGAACAGGAGACTAGAATAGACTAGACTAGCAACATAGCACGGACAGTGTGACTGTATCAAAGAGAATGAGGAGATTCCAGATGAGGCTAGAGATGAGCGACAGGAGTAAAATCAGTCAATCTTAACAGTTTATCCTAAGAATGGCATATTTCCATTGAAGGCTTTCAAATGGGAATATGATGGAACCAGACTTGACTTCAGAACCCCCAACTATCAAGTCCAAATAATAGTAGCTTGATGGTGGTAGTGGAGAGAGAGGGAAACAAAAAAGTTAAAGATGCATTTAGGGGATAAAATTATTAGTCCGTAGGAATTGATTGGATTGAGGAAAGCGTTAGTCAGTTATGTCTGACTCTTTGCAACCCCATGTACTGTAGCCCACTAGGTTCCTCTGTCCATAGGATTTTTCCAGGCAAGAATACTGGAGCGGGTAGCCATTCCCTTCTCCAGGGGTTCCTCCCTACCCAGGGATCAAATCAGGGTCTCCTGTACTGCAGGCGGATTCTTTACCCTCTGAGCCAACAGGGAAGCCCATACTAATATTGTTTAGATACACGATTAATAAAGTAAAAGGGTCTAAATTTCACAGATTGTTCATATATGGTCCTATCCAAGCTAGGAGGGAGGGTGGGACATTGACTAGTCCAATAATAACAATAATAATAATAACAGAGGCCACTGATATTTATTGAATCTTCATCATGAATCAGGGCTTCCCAGGTAGCTCAGTGGTAGAGAATCCACCTGCCAATGCAGAAGCCACAAGAGATGCTAGCTTGATACATAAGGTTGGAAAGATCCCCTGGAGGAAGAAATGGCAACCCACTCCTGTATTCTTGCCTGGATAATCCCATTGACAAAGGAGTCTGGCGGGCTACAGTCCAAGGGGTTGCAAAGAGTCAGACTGTGCACACACATACATGCACCATGAGTCAAATACTAGATAAATCCCTTCACGTATCAACTCATTTGACCATCTCGTCATAGACCTATGAAAATTTAGAAGTGTTAGTTATTGCTGAAGGTCACATAGTTAATTAGTGACTGAGCCAGCATCTAGACCCAGACAGTCTTACTGTAAAGGTTTGTCTTATACCACCAGGCTCTCCTGCCTTTATTAGTTAAACCTGCCTAGCCCCTGCTCTTAGCACCTCTGACTGCCAGGTTCTCTTTGCTGACCTCTTTTTAAAAAGTTAAAAGGGGAAGGGTTATTCCTCAGTGTTATCCTTAACTGATAGAAAACAAATGAAACGAACTATTTTTTTCCAGACACTTCTTTGAGTCTGAAAGAAAAATAAGTGGAAAGAAGATACAATTTGTTCATTCACAAGCCAAATTTCATTACATTTTCTTTTTTATAGAAAAAAGAATACATAACTGTGCCAAGTCTACTCTATGTCCACGTTTCTCTCTATTTTTTGGTGTCAGTGTAATGTCTAGATGGCAGTGATCAAGTTAAGGTTTGTGCAGTGTCTGGACAATGGTATATATATTGCATAATACATAAACAATATTTGTAATTATAATAAGGGTAAGTTCTAGAAGAGGTAAACAAGGGTATAAAATTCATCTTCTGTATGGTTATTATTCCATTTATATGAAAAGTCCACTAAATTCACTGAACCATATCAGGCCACATCTGTTTGAAAACCTACCAGTTTTTATGAACATTAAATAAAAATGGTTAGATTTAATGACCATTTATCATATTCATGCAAAAATAATGAAATGGAAACGTAGCAAAAAGGAGGCCACACTGATAAAGAAAGGAGTTGTAAATGCTAACAAGTTCCATACTTTATTTGTTATATTTTCAAAATTAAATAGCTGCTATTTATGCTTGAGAACTTTCTTTAATTGGAGGGCGTTTTCATTTTAGCGTTGTTTCCTTTTGTGCTTAAGTATTAAGCAGCATGGACTTAGAAAATATGCTGAACATATTTATACATACATTTTACTCACAGGAGTTAGGTTTTTGAACCTTAAGAGAAACTGCCTGGATGAACATTTTTATCACAAGGAGAAACAATGAAACTTATACAGAATGAAGGAAAAGCTGGGGGTGGGGGGAAGGGAGAGATGGGTAAGTGAAAAAGTTTTCCTTGCTGTATATTACAGGTGAAGTAAATTCCGCTTGGATGAGACCTTCCAAGTTACTATGACAGAGGGTAAAGAGAGGTGGAGAGGAAACTTGGAGTGGCATTTTTGACAGCAAGCTACAGAAATAACAGTTTGACAGAAGAGGCCATCATAAATATAAGATCATCTCAGGCATGAGTAGGATTCCCCTTAATGTAGAAAAGATGAAGCACGTGTAGGATTCAATTTGGGGTGAATGGAACAGCCAGGCAGGAAGGTTACCTAGAATCAGGCTGCTAGTGCGGAAGCGGCATCACTGACTCACGGACGTGAGTCTGAGCAAGCTCCGGGAGTTGGTGATGGGCAGGGAAGCCTGACGCGCCGCTGCAGTCCACGGGGTCGCAGAGTCAGACCTGACTGAACCGCCCTGCAGTGCTGAAGTCAAGGAACTCTCATTCAGTTTAAATATCCCTAGTGAACATTTTTGGAGATTTTGAAGCACTGCTCTCAGTTATTCCTATTTATATCTGTTTCTAGCTTGATTGAGCTGATGTGTAACCAGTAAGATTAGAGTTTCTATTAATACAAAGTTTGTTTTTGTGCCAATCCTGAGATCTGTTTATCCTTCAGGTAGAGGAGAGACCTCATCTTGCCTAATCAATACAAATATCACAGATCAACAACAAATCTTCATACTGGCAAACAGAGCAGTCGATATCTTATTATTATTTAACAAGAATTCCATTGTCAGTTTGCTGGGAAGAAAAATATTAGTAGAAAAGTCTGTGTGTAGTATTATAAATACTGCTCTAATATAAAGGGCAGAAAATGGGAAGAACCCTCTCATATGAAAAATCAACCTCAAGACCTTTGGGATCATGTCTAGAAACTAGAGCTATGAGTGGGATGGCTCAGTTGCCATCTTTAGACCTCCAGTTCTTTGTAGGAAAGATAAGAAGAGTTGGTCAGATTGTCCCCAAAGCCTACCTTTCACCTCTGAAATCCATGACAAGTAAATATTCTATTTTGAATTTTTATTAGGTTAAGGATTTAACCATCAGCTGAAACAGGACATGTTCCAGAAAAATAAGAAATGACATGTTGAAGAGCATTTAAATTGAACAAAACAGATTTGTATGTGTGCCACTATTGATATACAAGTGCTGAATGTGTTTTACTGTAGCTACTGAGTGTGATTGATAGGAGATGCATCCATTTCAAGGTTTGTGAATTTAAGTAAATTGTTGTCAGTGGTATCGCTTCCTTAAAAAAAATTATATCCTTACAGAGAAGAGACAAATTGAGACAGGATATACATAAAGCATCAATTTAGCACAAATATCCACTTCCAATTGTGAAAAAAATGTGTTTATGTATGTAAATGTATATACACACACACGCACACACACACACATATATATATGTAGTTGGGAGTTTTTCAGAAAATTTGAAGAGCGTTTTTTAAATTGCTTATGCTTTTTAGAATGCTTAGCATTCCTGTTTTGAAAACAACTTGTCTTCCTTTTCAAAATATGTGTGCTAAGCTGGCTCTGATGTCAGAGTGAGCTACTTCCACAGGATTGGGTCGGCCCCTACTCAACAATTCTGTTACAGAAAAGAAGTCAGTGGTGAAACGAGAGTTGAGCTCACTGAGTCTCAAGTCCTCAGCAACTCCTCCAAAGCACTATAAAACCCCCTAATGTAGAATCAAGAGGAGGGAAAAAGGAGGGCGTAGTTTGTTTTTTATTCAATTATTAAGTCCTTATCATAATTCTTTCCCTTTTTACCTTGACCCTTTCTTCCTCACCTTGCATTTAAATTGCCTCAATTTGGGACTAAAACACAAGAAAGTCTGGTGCAGTAAAGGGAAAAAAAAGCAAAGGGTAGAATACATTTCTTTTCACCTCTTTTCCACTGCTGTTTCCTTTTCCCCTCTCATTTCTTTTTTCTGTATCTAACTTAGACTGTATTTATTTAAATCCTCTTTATATCTAGGATATTTTAGGTTTTCAGGATTTTTACACTGAACAAAGAAACTTGAAATTTTTAAAATGTGTGTCACAAGTATTTTATAGATATATTCGATTTAAAACATAAATGACTATCAAGTGGGAAAAGCACATAGATTTTCCTCACAAAACGTATAGGTATCTGTTTTCATCTTAAAAGATATCTTTAAATTTTATAATAGAGGCCATTAGAAGTAAGTTCATATCTAGCAAGATTAGCCAAAAGAAAAAAAAAAGGTAAGGGTTTGATGGGGGCCCACCCTGGGTCTAATTTGGAAGCTTCCATTTCTGTCATGTCAGATTTGGGGAGACTGAACCCTCACTGAGTGCACTGGTTTGACTGTCTCCCAAGCTTGATACCCAGGGTTCATGACTGCAGTTCCTGGCACAGTCATAAATATTCATACCTCTACTAATAATTTGCAAGCCAAATTCAGTTGGCTTTTTTCACCCCATCAATCTTATAATTAATAAGGGTGGTGCTCTTATTTCACTTTCCTCCCAAAGAAAAGATAAATGAAATAAAGAGTCATCCTGTAAATTTAAATAGGAGTGCCTCTCACTGATTAAAAACTGATGTTATCATATAATAGTGGAAGAAGAGGCTTTAGCTATTTCACTGGTGGCTGGAGGGAGCGATGGTGGGGAGGGGGCAGCAGATTAGAGACCGGGAAGCATTTCCAGATGTGGCGGCCTGAGCCTTGATCTGAAGAGCTTCGTTATCTGTTAAATAAATGCAGAGGAGAACTTTGTGATAGCATGTTAAAAGTGAGTTGTAGGGTATATATTTACAAATTGCACTCTTATCTGTTGTTTAGATGGATGGACATTAAATATAGCATGCTAATATCCAGGGATTTAGATTCTAAATACTATGGGTTCTGCCTGCAGTTTACAAATTTAGAAACATTTTTAAAAGTTGTTCAGATTTAGCGATCATTGTGTCTTTAAGGTGACTGCCTTTGAATTAAACTGATGGCTGTGTTTCTAAATGGAAAGACTTGGTCTCCACAGAAACATTAAAAGAGGCATATATCACAAAATGACTTTACAAATAAATCATGGTACACAAGACGTGGTGTAAAATGTCTGCTCCCATTGGATTTTCGAAGGTCATTTATAGCAAAGCAAGAAAATCAAATTGAACATAATTTAGAAATAAAATTTTGATAATTGAGCTAAGTAACTTGAACTTGTCAATCACCTGTGACCTTATTCTATTTACACTTTCACTTCAGCATTCAAAAGTCCTAAGGCCGCTGGATAAGCGTCTAGTATTAACAACTGCCCTTGCTCTGCGGCGGGGAGAGGGGTGGGATATGGGGGGTGGAGGCTGGCAACATTACCCCTCTGTTCAGATTATTCAATCTGTTTTGGAATTAAGACACCTGGGTCTATGAGTAAATGAGAAAAGTTAAACTTTGTAGTCAGCTATTTGCCTCTAACTTTCCTTAAGGGGAACTTACTTTAAAAATGCAATACTGTGTTATATTTGTGAACTGGTTAGATTGTTTTAGGAGCTCTTGTTGCTTGACTTTGCTTACTGAGACCTCTCCCCCTTTTATTTATGTGAAGGTGAGGTAAGGGGACATTAGGCACTCTTCATGTTCTTTAGCCTTAAAGCTTATATTTAAGTGTCTTGTCCCACAAAAGCACATCATGTTCAGGACAGTCCCTTAAAAATGTCTAAACACGGTGTACATTTTCAGTTTTACACCTTCATTCTGTGTGAATATAATCACATGTCTAATCTATTGCTTTTTTCTACTGACATTTAAGAGAGGGGAGTGAAGGGGAGAGAGGCACACCTAGTTCTTTAAGCAGGCCTCCTTACGCTTCCCCAGCCCTGATCTGTCCATTGCTTCAGGGGGTACACTGGGCTGTGGGAGCCCACAGACTCCTGACATGCAGCCCAGGCTGGGAGTCAAAGGCATGCTTGTAAAGAGTTCTCAGTGGGTTTGGGGGTTGTGAGTTTCACTCTGGCCAGCTTTCTTCCTGGGGAGTCTGGGGGGTAATTGGCTCGCTGCCAAGCCCTTCTCAGCCTTCTTTGGCTGAGCGGAATCTTGGAAAATTCACTGTAGGATAATAGAGTCTCTCTCTTCCCTTTTCCCAGAATCTGTTCCAAAGCAGGCTTAGACCCACTGAAGCTCGTGGGGACTTCCTGGGTCTTCGCTGTTGCTCTCCTAGGTCATCAAAGCAACACAACATGGCAGTTTACTACAGGGGAGCCTTCGAAGGATGACAGATCCAGGGATAAGTGATTTCATCCATGAGGGGTGGGGGTGGGGGCCTCTGGCAGTCACTCTTTTTTCTGGTTCCAAATCTACTCCTGGAGCTAGAGGCAGGCCTTCCACCCTGGTTTCACCAGAAGTCACCCCACGTCCTTGAGGCCCCCATCCCAGCAGAGACTGATGGAGTGGGCCGGTGCTGGAGCAGCGGGGCTTGAGCACTGCCTAGCAATCTTCCCTATCTTTAATTGACGCCGCAGGCTGAGCAGTTAAATAGTTGAGGCACCTCCCCTTCTGGCTGCAGACTTTCTCGCTCACCACTGTGGGACCCCTGGCAGTCACTGCTCTGTAGCTAGGAGGTGCCTGCTCTGTTCTGCTTCTCCAAGTCCAGGGAGTGGCTGGGACCTGAGGATCTCACCCTAATTCGCTTCCCAGCAGTCAGGGGAGAGCCTGGGGGAAGAGAAAAGTGAAAAGCAACACCACCCCGCCTCCAACTCCCAGGTTGTAGGCGGTGTCCTCCTCAAGACCTTGAGCAATGGGAACCTCGCTGTCCAGGACACCCCAAGTTCCTGTGGGGCACCAGCTGGGCTCTTCCTCACCAGAGGCACTTCAGGGCACCTTGCAAATATGTTTGATGTTTTTCCTTTCCCATTGTTGAAGAGTGGCTGCAGAGGCAAGAGAATAGGGTAGGGAGCTGCTGCTGCTACTAAGTCGCTTCGTGTCTGACTGTGCGACCCCATAGATGGCAGCCCACCACGCTCCTCCATCCCTGGGATTCTCCAGGCAAGAGAACTGGAGTGGGTTGCCATTCCTTCTCTAAGGGTAGGGAGAGGAGATAATAATTACCTAGCTTTGTGGCTGTTTCTGTGATGTGTGCCTAGGTCGTGTGTGTGTGTGTGTGTGTGTATGTAACAGAAAGAAGGAGGGAGGAGAGGGAACAAGGAAAAGGGAGAGAAAGAGGGAGAGGAAGATGGGAAGAGAAAGAGAGAAGTCTAAAGAACCGCAGACCAAGGCGATCAGTGCAACCGAGAGACACACCAGACCGAGCTAGCTACCCAGGCTTCACCTCACAGGTTTGGAACAGACACGGATAGCTCAGGGTTCATTTATCCCTTTTTGTCTGTCAGTCTCAAGAAATTTCTTTGTTCCCCAGGACCCGAAGAGAGAGGCTGGCAGGAAAGTGGGGCTGGAGTGGCTGTGCACAGAGGTTCAGCCAAGAGGGCTGGGCTCCATGGTGCCTGGTTTGTGCCTGGCTGCGCTGCCTCATTCACAGGCCTAAGGGCCTGCCTTGCCTTCAAACCCTTCATCTAGATGAGTGCCTGAGGCTTTCCTCACCAGTTCAGCTTGTTTTCTATAAAAACGGAAATTACGAGCTATGTTGACTTATTTTTTGAAGTCACGTTTGCCTGAGATTGTATTTACCAGGCAAAGTGGAGAGCTAAGAAGAGTTTGGGTAATTTCAAATTAAAACTACCACAATTGACAATTTGTGTGAGAGTGAAGATGGGGCTACTTTCAGACAGTGACCTGGATTGGCTCTGTATTCAGATAGAAATAATCCCACCTGTATATTACTATGTGCGTGTACATGGCATCTTCAATATCTTAAACTTCCCAATTCTTTTGGATTTCAAAAAGTGAATGGCTGACACAGACCAAGAGCCTACTTCTGTGTGAGTGTGTTTTGGAAAAATACTTTGGTCCTAATAGATCTGCATGAAATACAAAGACACAGGAAACAGAGGAGAAAAGGAAATTCACATTAACTCTGGGAGAGAGGAGGAGGGAGGAGAAGAGAAAGCTACAAGAGAAAAGAAGGAGAAATGGAGACAGGAGGAGGGAGGGGAAGATGGAGGAGGAAGACTGTGGTTGGGGGGGATGGGAGGGAGGCTAGAGACAGAGACGGAGAGATTTTCACACGTGCAGACCAAGGGCTTTGAAGCCCTCGACCCCGACCCCCAAACCCAAGTGCATCTCACAAAACAGGTTTGGCTCGTATTTCAGGCCCTCTCCTTGCCCCGCGTCCGCGCTCCCCGGGGCCCTAATTCACTCCTGCACTCTCCACACAATGACATTCGAACCCGGGAAAATAATTGCATTAGAGCAGATTACTTATAACCGATAGTTATCCGTCTTTTTCTGTTCGACAGAAGTCTATTAAACTCGGCACAGCCATTACCAGCTGAGCTCTAGAGCGCGCCTTCATTAAGAAAATTAAAATCATACTTCTGAATCTAAGCAAAGCCTGCGCAAGGTCTCCGAAGCCTGCGTCAAACCCCCGACGTTTTCATAAACCCGATTTTCCCGCGAATCCATCTCTGGTTTTTTGGAAACCGCAGGTCAGGGTGGAAAGATTGAGAGTGATGACAATTACTCCAAGATTGGGATGTCTGAGCTCCGGAGGTACCATCTCTCTTCGCAGCCCCTCCCCCTGCTCCCCTGATGCCTCTCCTCCTCGGATCTTTCCTCAGGCGCTTTCCAGTAAAGGCACCACACCTCTGCAGGTGTGACCCGGGATTGGAGAGCTGGTGGGGTGGGGGAGGTGGAAGACGTGGGGAGGTGTGGGATTGTGGCCCCCGACGCTGCGTGTGTGAACATCCCCAGCTGACATCTGCGGCCAGAGGCCCGCTCTACAGTGCACACCTCTCTCTTTCACACACACGCGCGCACACACACACACCATAGCGTGCAGAGGGGACACACTGTTCCTCTCCATTGCATTTCACACCTGCTCCAGGACCAATGTGGCCTACGATCCTTTTGTCCACCGGGGCTCCTGGAGCCTGGCCCGGACTGGGCAGGCAGCTGTGTGTGCCTGGGACAGGGGACCTCTTCCCTTTGGCGGGGTCTTCGGCTGCTGAGGTCCTGGTGGGGTTTCCTCCTTAGTGTAGTAGGTGCCTCAGTTCATAGTACCCCTTGATGATTGGGGGCACAATTGGTGCAGTTCCCCGCCAGTCCTGAGCCTCTAGGAGGGGAGGAGGAAACAGGTGGGGAAGGGGGCAGGGGCCACACTCCCTCCCCTGCCTGTGGTCTCAAGGTAATAGCTCCCAGTGCTCCAGCAGAAGGGGGATCTCCAATTCCAGGGCAGGAGGGCTGTGTGCTCAGTTTGGAGGGGGCACGTTTCCACTGATTTTTCATGGCCTCTGAAAATTTATAGGGTTTGAAGAATAATCTTTAGCATGGTTTATTTATTTATTGTTAGCCACCAACCTCCGTTTCAGTATTTTGCTTTGTAAAATGTTAATTACTCTGTATTTCTCTGAGAAGTCTGCTCAACTTCAGGGCTCTAAAGGAAAACACAACGGCTTTGGCATTTTTTCCGGGTATTCTTTCCTGGGGCTCTAAGAGCAGAGATGCACTGCTTTCTTTTTTGTTAGAATGCCCCCTAATAGAGTTCTCACCCCTCTTTATGTCTAATGAGGGCTTTGAGGTTTATTAAGGGAAAATAGCACACACCGCCTCAGCACTCAAATACGGGATTAGGTGGAGCTTACTTGAAAGTGTATAATATTGTTGTCCCTTGGCAAGTGTCTAATTCTCTTTCCCATAACTTCTATTTGACAAAAAAAAAAAAATCCTACAAAATTCAAGTGATGAAAGTCAGCGAATAGATGTGGACAAGTGAACATCCTTTTACATCTCCACAGCTTTCAACCTGCAAAACTAGAGGATATTTTTTTAAAAATCAGGGAAAAAGAAAATAAAGCAAGTGCACCTTCAGTGTTGGTGTTTTCTTCTCATCAAATGTAGACACATCATTAGATTTCTTTTCCCTTTGTAGCAAAAGATGAGGAAATCAGAAATGAACAGCAGCCTTTTAACAGCAACAAATCCAAGACTTTTGAGATGGTTTTCTTGGAGCCTGTTTTCCCTTCTTTGCCCTTCAAGCAAAACAGAAAACAAAGATAAAAAGGAAGAAACATCATTCCTAGCGGAGAGTTTATTTTGTTACCACAATAAAAGGGTGGAGACAGTTAATAGCTATTTGAGATGATAAAGCTTAGTGATCCCATTCATTTAATCATAATCTTCAAGTGGTTTAAGATTAATGGCAAGAGGTGTTTTTGGTCTCTTCCTAAGGACCTTTGTATTAATTTACTTAGAGCACTGACCAAACTGTCAATATCTCCAAATTTCATTAAGTCGAACTGAGACAAACACAATGAGATTTTAATGTGTGTTTTTTTTTTTCTTTCTGTGAGAATATCTCCTGGAATTATTTTTATTTGGATTCAGCTGTGGGGGGGGGGGGGCACTTGCTTCCTTTTCTCTGTTATAACTAGGTGGAAATAGATATATATAAAATATGTGTGCTACATATGCGCACATCCACATATATATTTAAATGAACTATATGTACATATCCACAGATATATTTAGACTAATATCGTTTACAGATAACTTTCCTTTCACTTCTGAGCTTAATGAAGACTTTTCCAAAAGTCAACTTCAGTGACAGGAGACAGGTTCTGCTTCAGCCAGACCAGGATTTATGTTTAAAGTAGGTTTGAACGCACTGAATGTCTTCAAAACAGACAAAAAATAATGAGAACACGTTGGAGTATAAATATTTAACTTTACCTCAGTTGTCATAATAGCCCCAGCAATTCTTCAAACAACCGGAGGACTGAGGCATCACTTCACTGGCACCAGCCCGGGCTGCCTCCGCCTTGCCCTAGGAGCGCTGGTCCCCTCAAGTCCCCGGTTGCCCTTCCCGGAGCATCCCCAAAGAGGAGGACTGGAGAAGGCGTGACGCGGGGCGGGGAGCCTAGGGAGAAGTGAGGTAAGAGAACGGATTTTCAAACTCCAAGGTCCTGATCCTTTGGCAAGAAATGAACATCAAGAGACCCACCTTTCCCTGCCCCCTGTTTCTTCCCCTCATTTCTCAGAGCTGTTTCCACAAAATTCCGCAATCAGGTACCTTCTAAAGGCGTCCCCCCCCAACTCCCTGTAAACTAAAGTCGTTCCTCACTACAGATTTGCGCTCTTTCGGTGGGATCTGACTGTGGCCAGAACACTTTCCGCGTCAGAGCTGCTCGGCCAGCGCGTTTCCCGGGGAAGAGAGGCTGGTGGCGGCTCTCCCGACCCGAGGTTGTCCCGGCTCTCGCTACCTGCGCGCCCTCGCCGTACCATGGTTAGAATTCGGGAAGATGCCCTGGGTTGCCAAGAAAGCGACTCTGGGCACCGAAAAGGTTGAAAAATAACCCCAGCACTCTCATCTAGTAACAGTCCCACACCTTGCACTGGCGGGAAGCACCCGGGGAAGATCAAGTGTCAAAAGCAGTGGCGGTTTATTTTGGTGCATTTCAGTTCTCCTTTCCGTTTCCAGCAAAATTGAGAACACAGCGGAGAAAGAAGAGGGACCTTCGGGGAAAAGGTCCGTGTGTGTGTGTGTGTGTGTGTGTGTGTGTGTGTGTGTGTGTGTGTGTGGATAGGTAGGTAGATAGGATGACAACTTTCAAGCACATTCTCTATTTAAAAGCAAAAACAAAACCCAGACAGGGGCCGAGATTTCTTGGCGGTGCAGCGAAGGGTCATTCAAGACAAGCAACTGTCTGAATTCCGAAAGGGATTTCTTGGGACTTTACTGAAATAGTGAGAGTTCCCGGGAGTTTAATTTTTCAAGGCTGTAAAATGTTGTTTTGTATTGGCCTCTTTTCCCATCAGATATCCATTAAAAAACACACACACACAACTTCTACGGCATCTATTAAACATATTTCCTTGGACTCGAAATCTACAGCTCGGCAGAAACAAACAAGTCACAGCAAAACCCCGGAAAATAAAGAGATTTAGAAGAATACCTGTCCCTTTCTTAGTCATTTGATAGTTTATTCCCTGGAGGCCAAGTGAAGGTGGGGGTTCGTATTTTATTATTTTATTTTTCGTATGTTATTATTTTTCTCATATTCACTTAAATGCTCAGCTTTGACAAACTATTCTCCTACCGCGGGGTTCTTTTGCAGAACAGAAGTGGTGGTTGTGAAGCGAGTCAGTCGAGCGGGGCGGGGGTGGGGAGCGCGGAAAAACACGACTTGCTTTGCAGGGGGCTGATGCGCAGCCGTCTACTCCGTTAGCCAGCAGGGGGCGCCCTTATGTTATCTCTGGACCAGACAGCCGAGCCGCTTGGTGCTACAAGAGGCTTTGCAGTTTTACGCAGCTGCAATAGGAAGGGGGGCGGGGGGAATGTAGCTCCTAAACCCTCAGCCGCTCTTCCACTTGGGTTATTTACCCGCTGTTAGGCAACATACCTACGTCTAGCTTTACCTCCCCACTCAGCTTATAGTGCACCCCCCTCCCCATCAACCCCTTTTCATCTGCATCTATGATGCACATGTATAATCTCTCTCCCTAGCCTTGAAATATACATTAATGCAACTTATTAAATGCGCCGACGAATAGTCAACATTTTTTTCGCCTGTTAGTTCCGCTGATCCAAGCAGGATTTATTTGCAGATCTCACATCCCGGAGCCATAATGCGTGATTTTTTTCCCCTTAAATAAAATTGGTCAAATGTTGACAACCTTTAAGCCAATCTAACGCTCAAGATTAGTGATGGGAAACTAATGAGAAAATATCAGATCGCCCGGCCTGAGGGCTGCCAATTAAATCTTCGCTGATTGAAAAATAAAAGCGGACTTGGGGTGTGAGCCCAGCTCAACTTCAACTATTAATTTAACATGTTGCCGGGTCCGTGCCTTCTCTCCTCTAAACAGCTTCCCGTAATAGCCCTTCCTCCTCTCTCATCCCTCAACCTAAAAGTCAAATGTTATTCTCCGAATATTTCGAGAGGTTCATATCAGGATGATCGTTTCTTACACCGTAAATATTAGGCCTTTAAGCAATATGATTTAACTAATTAGAAAATTTACATCATTAAGTCTCAGGGAGAGAAAAAAGAGAAACAAATCTGCCAGTCATTTTAAAGGAGACAGGCACTATTGAAGTGTGAAGAAATCGGCTCTAATTCAAAAAGGCAATCGGGCAGAAAAAGCCCTCAACATTACCCTGCTAGTTATTAATCAGAAAGGGTTCTCTCTGCTCCCCACTCCCCCTCCTCTCTTAGCAGTGAGTTTAAGTTCATTTTTTTGCCAGTGGCCCATGTCATATTTATATTGAGGTTTTGTCTGCTAAAGAGTTGAAATCTGAAAATGTTTCAATATGAAGAAATCAGAATCCTCAAAGGAAAAAAAAAATCATAGAATCACCTTTCTTCCAGACAAGTAAACCTGTTGTGATAAACAATCCTCACCCTCTCTTTATTTTTTGTCCATTCTTTCGTTTTTTCTTCCCATTAAGTTCTTATTTTGAAACCTGCTTGGTGAGAACGAGATAAAGTCTTTGTGTCCTGCTCCCCTCCCCCTCCTTTCTTGCACCCCTCCTTCCGCCAAAGTGAGAAACTTAGGCTGAAAGCAGAAAAGTACAAATACATTAACAAAGCCCCACTCACTTGATAAAAAGGCCATGGTCTAGGCTTACATGTCAGGAATCTAAGAGAAGGGGAATCAATCCGGTGGGTCTCTGGACAAAAGATGATGAACTAGGAATTCCCACCACCTATGTATAACATTTGATAGAGTATGTGAGTAAAATGGAACAGAAAGGCAGGTAGGTGAGAATTATTTTAAAGTGCATTGTGGCGTTGTGTGCCTTTTTCTCTATCCTCCCCCCACCCCTTCTCTATTCAAGCTTAAAACAGCAGCCTCATTATAGCGAGGTGCCCCTTCCCACCATACTCTTACTTAAGCCCTTGGTCCACCACACACAGAGCCCTTTCCCTGGTCTTCTCATTCCCAGCAAATTAGCTGAAGAGGGAACTGCAAAGGAACTCTGTGAGTAGTTCCATTTGGAAATTCAGCCCTTCCTGGCATTTCAGAGGACTTGTTCTTAGACATTGGGCTAAAAAAATTAATAGCAAGCCTTAGGTATTCAATTTCCCTTCACTATTATTTATTTTGAACTTACAAAGAGGTCCCAAAGGCCCTTCTTTTTTTTTTTTTTTTCTGCCTGGCTCAATTCTTCTCTTATTTGGTACCCTTCGAGCCTCATTTTCTTATCCTCCTTTCCGCCTTACAATCTAAAAGTTTCACAACCTTGCTTCCCACAAAGTCCCTGGGCCTGGAATTTTCAAATCTCAGGGCTGCAGCCCGCCTGGCGCTGCTCTCCAGCGTTAGTTCAACGCCATTCCTCACCTTACCAGATTTCAGCTTTGCAGGGGAGAGCAGTAGCAGACCTGGGCTATTAACACACCACAGTTAATTCTCTGCGGGAGCTTTTACTAGGTGGGACGTGTGGAAGGAGAAAACATCTGTAAACAGTGAGCTGCTCTTGAGGGTGGGGAGTGAGTTCTGACATAAGAGGCCAGAACGCATATGAAATATGGCAGAATTCGCGGGGGAACTAGTTCGGAGTTACATTTTGGTGAAATAAGGAAAGGAAACAGAAAAGAGTGGGGGACACTGGGAAGAATCTAGAATGCTCCCCAAATTTAGCTTTCTTTCTGATCGTCAGGGAACAGATGGGAGTCGAACGTGCTCCTCTTTGAGAAAGATTAGAGTAAAATGGACACTTCTGTCACTTTCAGGAGGCGGGACACTGAGGTGAAAATATACAAGACAATGACCTCTGGCGCTGGAGGGCTCCCCTGGCGGGCTCCCCACCCTTAGCCCCTTCCCTCTAGGAACCCTCCTTACCTTTGTTGCTTGCATTTGATCTGACACACTGGATGTTCCTGGGCTAGGTTCTTTGAGAGAAAAAAGACCATGAGAATCAACCGGTCTCCTCCTGCATCTACTCCGAAGCCAAGAAACGTAACAATAAAATTTACAGCGCCTTTAACAACTCGCAAGTAAAGCATTAAAATTCTATTTAATTGAGAAAATATTGATTTTTAAGTCTAGCAAAAGCGAAATCGTAATTTAGCTGCAAACTTTCAGGCGGGAATATAACATTATGTCGCAGTATTATGGATCCACCATATTATACCTATGCAACATCACATCTTTAATTGCACTACTTTATGAAGTGATAAAGACAAAAGATAACCCGACTTAAGCAAACGCTTAAAAAAAAAAAGAGGACCTAGAGTAATTTCCTTTTCCAGTTATTTATAAAATAATTGTCTCCTTTTTTTTGAAATAGAAAAAAAATGTCCAAAGGGGAAGAAAGAAATAAAAAGAACGGAAAACCACAGACCAGTCTAAAAGCAACTCACATTAGCAAGTCCGTTGATATTCTGTACCAATAGAGGAATGAAGCCAACACATTTAGAGAAAATGCATTCACGGACAAAATCGCATCCTCCTTTAAACGAAATAAACCTGGGTCTTTTTTCTTACATTACTCCCCCGTCTTTTTTGGGGGAGTGGGGGGCAGAATCCATTGGTGGATAGGGAAAGGAAAGAAAATCAGGCTTTCTATGTTATTTCTGTATCGGTTTTTGGTATTATAGAGGAGTAAAGAAGTTTTTGTGTGGTGGTTTTTCATTGATCAGTCACTCTGAGCTAATGTAATTATCCTCATCAATAGGAGGCTGCAGAGAGAATCATTATGTGGGTGACATTGATAAATGATCGCCCAGGAACGGCCCTCTCGCGGGCAACCCCCACAGCTGACCCTCCCACACACACAATGTAGTCATAGAAACACCTAGAGAACCTCGGGCACCGCCGCGGAAGGGGCAAGTAAGGGAAGAAAAGCCTCGGGCGGCCGGGGTGGGGGCGGGGGTGGGGGCGAACGGGGGCGGCTGGTCCCAGACCCAAACCAGTCCTAGCGACAAAAACAGCCCACGGCGGGGACGCAGGAGGGCGTTGCGGGAGGGAGAATCCCTCTTTCCAGCAGCAAACCTCTCACAGTTGCTCACAACAAAGTGAAAATCCGTCCTCCGGACGACCCATTCATTCCTCCACACCTTTACCGTGTGTGACCTCACTACCAACAACCTCTGATGTTTGCCGAGACACACATTCAAATAGATTTCTCCAAAGGAGTTAAATAATTAGGTTACAAACCTGTAGGCATCTCATTCTCACGAGGGTCTCCTCCCACCTCCCCACCCCCTGTTCAAAAAACCCCAAACAACAAACAAACCAAACCCACAGACCCAACTGAACAAAGACAGCTGCTGGGCGACCCCCTCACTGCGTTCTCCCCACTTATTTACTGGGTGACCCTTCCTTTCGCTTCACCTCCTAACCCAGTGCCTCGGATTATGAGATAATGGATTTTGCGATTGTTCCTGTCAGGGGGAAAAAAAAAAATCCCCACCGAACCCCACGTTTTCATCTTTGGACTGTTTTATTTAAGCCAATGGAAAAGTATTGAGAACAGTAATTGATTCATAATGATCCATAAATCGATGTCGGGGAGCGGTGGGGGGGTGGTGGAGATGGAGATGTATGAAGAGTGGGAAGGGGGATGCTGTTTATTTATTTTATTTCTAAAGCTTCAAGTAAAGTAGCTTTGACACTGTTGGGGCTGGAGGGGAGGAGCTGTTGGGCTCTGCTGGATCATCCATCATCGCTGTCACCCAGAGTCTGCCCCGAGGAGCCGTAGACGCAATCTCCCTTCTGTCTCTACACCGAAACTATTAATATTAAAACCTCCCTTCAAACACTGCCCGGACGGTCTCCATTCTCATCACACTCTGACCGGCCTCCCCCATCAGACCCGCAGTTTCCCTGCGCAGCAGCTTCCTCCAAGCCTGGCCCCGACGGAGGGAGCTCCACGACCGTGCACGACGCCCTTGGTTGATTACAGCGACTGTTAGGTTCTCCCTCCTCACCCCGTCAGTTTGAAACACGTCTGTCTGTCTAACACACACACGCGCGCGCGCGCGCAAAAAAAAAGGCCAGGTGAGGGCCAGAGCCGCTCGAGCGGAGAGGGAGAGTCTGCACGCCCCCTGCGCCTGCCTGAGTCCCCGCCTGCCTCCTCCCAGGCTCGTCCGTACCGGGCTGTGGCTGCTAAGCCCGCACATCCAAACACCGCCCCCGCCCCAGACACCAGCCCTTCTAACACAGTGGCAACTTGCAGCGGAGGTCCGGGCTCCTTATCAAATCGCTGGCCTGCAAGACTGGTGGGGAACTTGTGGAGAATCCCTGTCCAGTCCCTTTGAAGGAAGGTCCCTCCTCTGACAGCTGTTAGAGATATTAGCCACATTTCCCTTCCCAAATCTGCTCCGGGTTAACGGGCCCACAGGGGCGGGAGGGGGCTAGGATCCTGACGGACTCTTCTGGACAGATCTAACCAGGGTGAGCTGGGGCGAGTGCGGGGTGCTGACCTGGGGGTGCGGGGGGGGGGTGCGGGGGGCGGGGGGCGGAGGAGTGTGGGGAAGGCACAGACTTCCCTTATCTTTTCTTCTCATTTTCCTTCAAAATGTGGCTTCTTGCTCAATTCCCAACCCTTAACAGATGGCGACTGCAGTTCTCTCAGAATTTCTTAAAGAAAGGGAAACCTTTGGAATTTATTTCTGCTTTTGCTTTTTCATATAAATAAAAAAGTGTTTTTATATTACTCTTGTTTTGGAGAACATAAGCAATTTTATTCAGACTACAGTATTTCCTTTAACACTATATGGTTGTCAAAACACCATTCCCAGTTTCTTTGCTTTTGACAGCTGAGTCTTTCTTAAATATACCCAAATCGGAACTCTTTATACTAAATAGTAAACCCGAGATAGGAGCAAGTGCCTTCCGAGGTGGTATAAAAAAAGCATTATAAAAAATTGGACAACTCTACCACCTCTCTATCTTAGCATCTGGAGTGGGGCGGGTGGGAGAGCAAGGAAATGCAAACAAATACTATTACAACGATTATTCATCTCTAAATATTTAAGAAGGTTAAGGTTAACGTGATAGGGTGTGAAGTTGTTAAAAGAAATTAAACCTAGGTTGACTTTATCTGTTAAAACCAAGAATAGAGAGTTCTGGATCTAAACTGTGATGAAGTAACTTAATAATTTCATTAAACACTTTCTAAATATGAGCCAACTACTAAGTAAACCCTTCAGCGTTTACTCTACTGACAGGAAAGGAAGAAAAACTTTGCCAAATTTTTTTTCAGCTGATGTGAGAGTTAATTTATAAATGAAGAACTTGTCAAATTTTACCTACAAGCATTTAAAATAAAAATAGATAATTATTAAAATTTTGCAAAAAGACTCCAGATATAATTGGATGACAAAAACGAGAGGGAAGCTCTCTGTATTCCAAGTGGCCCAGAATTTCTTCATGAACAGTTAGCTGGTATCAGAAGTGTTATTTCTGTGTTTAAACAGCATAATGCTAATTAAACTAATAAATGGATTTATAAAAATTCTACTTAAAAATGATACAAAACAATAGAAGCTTATTTCCTTGTTCCTTTGCATACTTCTATTAATGGCTGTTTGCTTGCTTGTTGTGCAATGGAAAGAGGGAAGAACCCAAAATAAGATTCAAACTTGGATTTCTGAGATAGTGAATGATTTCCCAATCAGGCTGACAGCACAGAAGTAAATAAAAGTTTATGACAGTATCCCTTCTGAACACAGGATTCAAAGTTTGGGTGTTACAAAATTTCAGGATAGTATATTTATTTGAACAACTGAGAAGCATGCAAATCCCTCACACCTTTTTTCACTCTGCTTACTTTGGCAGGCGTTTTGTGTAGTACCATCATGTTAATGTCAGAGGTGTTCAGGAATGTTGCATGGAATTTTGAAAATGGCATTACATTGCCTGTTTTGCTGTTGTTTTAGGAAAAAAAAAAATAAGCTTAATGAGCAAATCATCACACTATAGTGCCTGCATGTGGAAGTGTCTGAAATAAAAAGACAGCATCCTATAATTTATATTAAATATTAATGATTAAGTAATCTTTTCAACACAGGATTTCAAATTCCATAGAAGTTGTTTACTCATCTATGAACATCTATATGTAAATTCTTAATTTACATATTCAACAGTATTTTAGTAACTAAGACAGAGAAAAAACACAGGCAGATGAATTATCTTTGAGCACAGACGTTAGTTATTTCTTATGATGTAAAATTAACCCCGAAAAAACCCTTTATTCTGGCAGAAGATGAACATGAAAAGCTTCATCTGAAAGTATTTTTTTTAAACATCATGCAGCTAAAGAGGAGGTTGGACATGTTGGTGATCTTTCAACCTGGCTCATAACACACACACACACACACACACACACACAATTTCGTACCTTTAGAAGTTTTCTGCTGGTAGAATTTATAGGCCAAATATATACTGAAAGCTTACAGATGGTTACCTTAAAAAATTGTTGGTAAGTTAAGTTTTGATATATAATGGATTTCTGGAGGCAAAGCCATCATCTACTTTCAATCCCAAGCATAGGCTCTGTGCAACCTGGCCGTAAAACTATTAAAAACACAAAAGCCTAACAAAAAATCAAAAATGAAATATTTATTACCGCATTTTGTGACTTAACACTTTTTTTTTTTAACATAACGTCACAGTCCTCATACAAGTATTTTAATGTAAATTTGACAAAGCTTAAAGGTAACAGCATTTTCTTCTAGTGAGGAACACGTGCTGAGAAAAGAAGAATTCATGGACATACAATACCAATTCCACAGCAGATCTGATACTAGCAAAAACATTCTTTTTTTTTTTTTTCAATTGAGGTAAACACATAGAATATCTAACATGAAACAATTAATAGACCGAACTCTGTACGAAGTTTGTTACAGTATTCTCTTGCTCCTTTTTATCCCCCAAGCTTTGAGTTTCTGATAAAGTCCTAGTTCTGGTACTATGACCATTAATAACTTTTTGTGTGTGTTGAGGAAAGCTGCCCAACTTAAGATTGTTTTGTCCACAGCCAAGGCTTAGAACTCCTGGAAGAAGCTCCTGCTCTGTCTTTAAATCTTCATTGGCAAGCTCTTTGAAGAAGAGTCCCCCCAAATAATAAGAAGAATTGGCTTATGAAGCACAAACTATAAAGATCTGTTTGAAACTAAAGGACACATTTATGGAGGAACAAAGGCCGGGCATGAAAACACATTCTTGAAGCCGGAGTCCGAGGGATGAGGTTCAGCCAAACGTTCACCAAGGTCTCCAGCGTGGTTCTTTTCTCATTGGCCCAACAGGTTTAAAATATACCACAGTCTCTCCTGGATAGTGAATTCACTGATGAACCAAAACAGTCATTCTTTTGGGAACAACACACATAGTGTGGAAAACAAGGATATATTTTTTTTTCTCTTCTAAAACTATTTGAGGCAACATAACGGAGTGATCAACAGAAATGTACAAGTTTAACTTAGTTCCTATGTTTATACTACAGTAGTTATAACTCTCGGAGTCTTTTTCCAGAGGATCTTTACATGGACAGAATTGTCTCAGTGAGCCCATGATTTCACATTTGTGTTCTTGTCTCATTGGTCCTCTGTTGCTTGATGAAAAATGACAAAAAGTAAAAAATAATCACAGCTGTCTGGAATTTCATATTGAGTGTCAACATCTGGTCAAAGTTCAGAAAGTCTTAAAACAGTTTTTGCGTGTGTTTCCTTTTCCCTTGAGTTCCCTTATACTACTGGGCATGAATGTCCATAACCTGTCCACCAACATTAGGATCTACAGAATTTAACATTGTGGGACTCTGTGCTGACATAGTCATTCCAGGGTGGGTAGGGGGTCCTCCGTGCATCATCATGGCTGGGTGGTGGGGATGGCTTGGCAAGTATGAATGCATTGGGGGTCCATGTCTTAACTGAGTAGGGTGTGGGGTCATCTGGGGAGGAGTGTAACTTGGCTGTGCCATACTCATTCCCATAGGACCACCCTGAGAAACGTACTCCCCTGGCATGCTCTGCAAACCTGAAAAGAGAGAGGCAGAAAGAAAGCAGGTCAAATTCCTAAACATTTTTATACTTTACCCATCAAAGATGAAAAAAAAAAAAAAAACAACAGACACTGCAAATCTTATATCTAAATTTAGCTGCAGATTCTTGCCAATGTTTGCAGACATTCAAATTGTAGTTTGCATTTAATTTCATCGCACAGCAGTATAATGCAACACAACAGAACTAAATATTTAATGC